>NW_023339807.1:18879240-18911568 GCF_004916995.1 Morone saxatilis | reverse complement strand
TGGGGGGGGGGGGGTTCTTCAAGAGAAATTCTGCCCGTTGACCCCCACCCCCCCTCCTCACCCCTCATTGTTTAGGGGGAATAGGTTGCCAGCCCCCTTTTGTTTACCTCCCTCTCCCGCTTTCCCCACTCGCTGCGCAGTTTCTGCTTTTCACTGCATTTTGCATGAAAGTGGCAATCTGTGAGGATTACCCAGTTTGAGGGCTAAAGAAAAAGAAAAAAAAAAAGGATACTGTAGCTTGGGTGCTAATTTTGACTCAAGGCAGAACTGAAGACATGGGCTCCGTTTCTAACCAGGAATTCCCAGGTTGAGTAACTAAATAAGCTGCATTTGGCTTTTTTTTTTCTCCCCTCTCTCTTCATCTCCTCTACAAAATGCTTTAATTAAGTTGTCTTCTGGTGGACTGTCTATCCGATTTTAATGGAACATTTTCAAAGGCATTGTTCACCACACGTGATGTGGAATCCGTGTCCATCAATGCATTAATCGCTCTTTAGAAATTCTGACATCAGGCAACGTCCGCGATCACTTTTTTTGTGTGCAAAGTTTGCGCAAAATAAGTCGCATGTTGTTCAGCTGCTTTTACGAAGTGAGTTGTGATGTTATGCGGGATTTAACAGAAATACAGCCTCGTCTTGTTGCTGTTGTGTTCTCCTCATTGATTCATATTGATTGATGATGCAGCAACGCGAGAGGAGGAGGATAAAAGTTTTTAAATCTTACCATTTTGGATATAATATGCTTTTAAAAAAAATAAAAAATAAAAAACACCCTCGCATTTTCTACATTATATACAGATTGTTTTAGACATTTTGTTGTAATTACATACACTTCTCATTGCAGGAGTGTGTAAGACCGAGGAGGATGAAGGACCGAGCACCGAGGAGGATTCACAGTCTTTCCACGGGGTCGGATTGTGTAAATGGTTCAACGTCCGCATGGGCTTCGGGTTCCTGTCCATGACCCACCGAGAGGGAGTGCCACTGGACGAACCGGTTGATGTGTTTGTCCATCAGGTAGGATTGCTTTCTGCTCGGGGGGCTGAAACTGAAACTATCGACGCAGTAAATTTAAAAAAAAAAAAAAAATCTCACATCCAAACGCGAATAAGACTCCAAAAGTAGTCCATCAACACTCCCAGCTCTGAAAACCTACTTTTCTTGAATCGAGTGGAATTTCTGTGCGATCGCCCCACCTGTTTCCAATACGGCTTAATTAATTTCAGCCTAGTCGAAACTAGGCAGAAATGACTCATTACCTTATAATTAAAATTAAAAAATATATATAATTGTATAAATGCATTTAAAACAACAAACCCAACATTGCATCTGCAGGCCTTTTGGATATTAAAGTTAAGATAATAAGCGATGTGTTTTAACTGGTTTGGATGGGTGTATGTGCAGTGTGGTCGGTGGGTGTTTCTCCCTCAGAGGAACACGTGTTGCAGCCCAAAGAGATCTGCAGGCCTCCCTCGTGGTTATTGTATGAGAGACGCTGACACAATGTGATGTAGAAATAAAGACACACACGTTTTCATAGGCTGACATTATAGCTATTTAATGTTTTGTTTGTTTGGGATATGATGAGTGGATGTCACATTTAGTCGTTAATCATTGCATCTGTTTACAAAAGGGAAGCTTTTAAAATGATTTTAAAAGGTTTGGGGTTATGGATTGACCTGCATGAATGGGCAAACCATCTAAACAAGGGTTATTGATCACTTATTTTAAAGGTTAGAATATGCTTTTAAACATCTGTTTCAGGTACAATTCATGATTTTGCCTTTTATGGCTTTTATAGGCGTAATACAACCCAATCACTTGACATATATTTATGCAAGATTGCCTTGAGTATGTTCTTCTGAAGGCTGTGAAAATTGGCTTCCTTTAATCAAACAGTGTCATTCTTTGCTCAAGGTTTCATTGTTTCTTTCTGCCCATTACTGTAGAGATTAAAAGAAACCTTCTCAGCTCACCCAGCTTTGACCACAAACCTTCGTTCACCTTTGCATATACAACTGGGGCGGTGGGGGGTGCGTTTCCCTCTTACTTCTCATGTGAGTGAGCGCCTCCATTGCTGTCTGATAAGATAAAGGCTTAGCATGTGAATGAGAGGAGTCCCCACTAGCTGCTCATTCACCTCAAGGTTCCTGTCATAAAGTGATTAAAGGCTCTTTGCTGTCTGCTCAACCCCCTCTGTGGCACTAGAGAGAGTGAGGAAAGAGGAAAGGAGCTCTCAGCACACCACTCCGCCAACACTCAGGCCTCATGCAATTCATGCAATTCATTCCATTCATGATTTAACTTTATTTGCTATCAATACATCCATATAAAGTCAGCCTAAAGCCTCCACGCTTGGTTAGAGCCAGTTTGCAGACTCAAGCAGCTCTTACTCGTTTCTGTTTTTCAGTTGCCTTCTGCTTATGATGATGCATATAGAGAGATCCCATTGTTCTGTGCAGCCGTTGTAAACGAAATGTTGTTTGACTATACACAGGAAGTTGGTACCTGATTAATCATATTGCAAATGTGAACGTGAGTTCAACTGAGGATTGAAACCTACAGTTTGTTGCTCCAGTAGATACAGAGAATTAAAAGAAAATGGAAAGGAATGGGTGGTTTTAATAGCGGTGTGTTGCCCAACTGCCTTGCAGCTTGAAAAAAAGTCCAATCCAGTGTCCAAAACCGTGTCTTTATGTCTTGAAAACAAGTTCATTATTGCTTTAGATACTAAGCTCTAACAAAGCGAAAAGTTGCAATGCTCGCTGCTTTACTAAACCTGTAACCTCACACTGGGCTCTCAGTTTATCCATAAGAAATGCGTAACCAATGACTTACTTCCCTCTCTGTCACTAGAGAAGGTAGACGCACGCATGTCAATGATGGATGTATAGGGGATATGGCAATGTAAAAGGCCTCAGCCCTAAAATTAGTGGCTGTGTGTCAAGGAAAATTAACTCCCCGGGTCCTCTGGCCTTTGTGCAGGTGGACAATAGAGCCATGCATCCGAATGAAGCACCCCTCGCCGTGACCGAGCCCCTCTTTGTCTCAGCAGCAGCCCTGCTATTGTCCCTCACTGCTCTGATGTCTTTCTCTGCCTCACTTGGCTTCTAGACACATTCTGGACAGTTTACAGTAGACCCCACTAATAAGGCCTCAAAAATCAGGTCCTTGAAGTCTAAAGCCCCCCATCCTCATGTGTACCTGTGTGGGTACAGATAACCTGATGTGGGGCATGTAGCTGCTGAGGGTCCGTTATGGGGGTGGGGAAGGTCACACATGGAAGAGGAAGTGGGTTAACGGTCACCAGGACAGAGAAGCCTGATGGGATTGGGGCTCTCTGGACATCCAGGTTTCCACTTAAATGTCATGGCTCACCAATCGTGTGTCCTCGCTGAGCAGGACTTTGTAGCAGATGCTCAGCTGTGAGTGGATGTGACAGGATTAGCGAAGATGGTGCTTTTGTTATGTTTTGTTTTGGTTTCGCTGCAGAAGGCGTCGCTGGTGTGTTAGCTCACTAAACAATAGGCTGTGTTTGTAATGATTCCAAGTTCCTTGTTGATTGATTTAATCTGAGATTTACGCTTTTTAAATGATAACCTGTCCTAAAGGATTCTGGAGGATCCTGTTAGATTTTATTTAAAGCACACCCCAGACTGAGCTTTGAGAAGCTCAGTTTGATCCCTGGTGGTTTAGGAAAATGAACACTGTTGTTCATAATTAACAGAGGGTTGTGATTTTACTCAAAAATGAAAGAGAACAGGATTAATGTCTATCATAACAAACCTGCTACATCATGGCTCTTTCTTTCTATGTCAACAGTCTGCTATAGTTAATCCAGTCCCACCAAAGGGAATTTTAGAGAGGGTTTTCCCATGTTGTGTTAGACATCTCTGGGTTTTATCCGCACCACACCTTTCCTTCCTTCATCTTTCTGTTCTGTGTAATCAAATGTTTCTGGCAAGTCACTGGTATCATAAAGAAGAACCTCCTTAAAGGTCAATATTGAGTTTAACAGGAGACTAAGTTAGTGTTTATTCTGAGCATATTCGAACCTCCAGTACCATTGTTGCTCCATTGTTGATTAATAAAGCTAGCACGCCTCTTCAGTGTTGCTGTTCATGAAACACGCTACTAATTGAAATCATCATGTTTTGTTCACAAAAAAAAGATGTCACATATTCAAACACAGATATCAAAGGGAGATATCAATCATTTGTGCTTTCACTCAACTTTTATCTTCCACGTCTTTCTGCCAAACAACTATCCAAGGAATGTCACCCTGACCCCCAACCTCCCAGAGAAGCCACGCTGCCTTCTCACCCCACCCCCAACCGTAGTACTAACCCCTGCATCCTGCAGTTCAGGGTTAGTGGTGGTGGTCAGTGTGTTAGTGGAGCTTTGTAATGTGGGTGGGAAGAGGGATGGGGTGGGGTCAGCAGTGTGGAATGCTGTTCCTCCGGAGGGGGGGGGGTTGAAGTTTATCCTTGTCAGATTTACCACTCAAACACAGCAAAAAGACAAAGCAGCCTTAAGGCATGGGTGCCTTTCATGCAGGGCAGTATGTGTACAAACTGATGGGTAGAGTGGGAACAGCAAGCTTCGTAGTGCTCGTTTGCTTATCAAGTGAGGCATAATGATCACCTTAAAATACCAGATACCTGATAAGTGCTAACATGCTGTGATGCTATCAAACAGTGAAGAATGGGTGGGGGGTTGTTCTCAAGGGTCAAAGTATCCAAAGGCTCAATGCGAAGGTGATTTTGTCACTGGTTGTGTAATATAGCAGGTTCTGAAAAATCTAATTATCACTATTATATATCCCACCCTGCTGTATGTCTGTGATTGAGAGAAGGCTGAACATTCATTCATCCCTTTGTGGTTTGACTCTTCCTGTCGTACCTATTAGGGCTTAAGTCACCATAAAACTGGAGTTTCCCCAAACACGAAACAATAATTTAAAAACTGAATCATCTTCCTATGTTGCCTTTCAGAGCAAGTTGCACATGGAAGGCTTCCGCAGCCTGAAGGAAGGCGAGGCGGTCGAGTTTACCTTCAAGAAGTCATCAAAGGGCCTGGAGTCGCAGCGAGTTACCGGACCAGGTGGCATCCACTGTGTGGGTAGTGAAAGGAGACCCAAAGGCAAGAAGGTCCAGAAGCGACGTTCAAAGGGAGATAGGTAAGCAGGAAGGGACTGGGAAAGAACAGGAAAGATATTTACAATGTTTGTTTCTTGTGAAGAGGGTATTCTGAAGTATGTTAGTGAAACTGTGAAAATTAGTATAGTGTATAATTTCATTGCCTGTGAGATTCTGTGTAATGGCACACACAGTACTGCCTCTCAACTACATTGGATGCAAATTATCTGGTATCAATACCAGAAGATGTTTAAGTTCAAACACTAAAACATGCAGAGGAGTCCACACAAAGCACCACTTTTAAAGACATGGCATTTGACCAAAAAGCTATAGAAAACCATAGTATATGTAACAACGCATACATTGTTACTGTCCAGTGAAGACCCTTCATCTCCCGAACATCAATTTTATAAATAAATAAAAATATGTTGAGTTATTAGCTTTGTGAGAATGCATTTTTTAGATCCAAATGGTTTATTTAGCTTAAGATTTGTTAGAGTTTTTGAAAACTGGAAACGCATAAATTTTTAGTTTATGCAACAAAAAAAAAAAGAAAATGGAGATTGCTGGTTTTCATTGGGCAGCAGCAGATTATGCATTTTTATGTTAGGGACCCTTGAAAGCTTTATTTCTCAGCAGTCCACAAATAGATGTTGTTGTGTCCAGTTTGGATCAAATATACAATGGTGATTCTCCCCATTTTCCTTCCTCTTCCATGACCCCAACCCCCACCTCCAGCCCTAGCAAGGGTCACACCAGCAGGCTTGACGTGTGACCTGGATCAATAACTGTTTAAATCTGGAAGCCCCTAGTGAATTCACACCCACTGTCATTCCTCATTACTGCAAAAGGGATTTTCCCCCCATTTGTTCTGAACCAGCACATGATCCTTGAGAAATATTCTTATGAGTTCAAGTCATGTAAAAAGCAAAAAAACTTAATGATCAATCTGCTGATGTATATTTTATTCACGAAAATGTTTCATGCAAAGGCAACAATGTCCCTCCTCCTCCCCTCCAACAGGGCCTTGATTTTTGGGTAATTCTTTGAATAGCAATATAGCATGGGGTTAGAGGTGTATCAACTTCACCCTCCTGTCAGTTGTGATTAGAACCAGAGAGTAGTCCGTGTGAGAACAGAGATCATTACCACCTCAAAGAGTCCTGGGAGGCCCGCTGTGGTTCAATAACTCTCCCTAGACCACACTGATCCATTGATAAGATATCATTCGCCTCTAGCGTATTTCATTATGCAACACTGGATGGTGTTTCATTGGTAGTTTTATGATTGATCGATCATATTTATAACCAATAGTCAGATATCATCAGGACAGGGGAAAGACGTTTTATTCCCGTTCTGGGTTCATGCTTTGCCACCAAGGTGAACAGCTGTTTTTCACTCTACCTTTTATAGACCACCTTTGTGAGTGTGTGTGTGTGTGTGGCTGTGTGTGTGTGTTGGTGTGTGTGTGTGTGTGTGTGTGACTGAGGGTGGGGAAAAAAGCTCCTGTCCATTTAATTGATAACAGATGTAAGAGCCCAAGCAAGGGGGTGAAAGGTCACTGTTGTCATGGCAACAGTGTATGAGTAAATGCAAGTGAGCTGGGGGCTGGGATGGGATTGGGGGTTAGAGAACTGAGGAGCGGAGGGCAGGGTTCAGAGGTCATTACTGCAGCTTTTTTAGACAAAGGGACCACTTCCCCTTTCCTCCACTTGCCTCCTGATGGATGCTAATGTAGAGAGCTCCTGTGATGTGACAGTATAGACCTTGACACCACCCCAATGGCCACCATCACAAAGCCACACCGACCCCTCGGCGGCCGCCCTGTCCAAACCTCATCTGCTGCTACAATGTTGGCAGGGGGTCCGCAGTGGCAAAGGCTGATCGCCCCACGCCCACCACCCATCTGTCTTCCGCCCCTGCACGCGTGGCCATTCTATAGATAATGTTTGAACAGAGGTGGCCAATGGCACCCCTGATGGCTCCTGCTGGCCCTTCATGGTGTTCATTTCTAAAGTTCAATGCCGATGATACAAAAGAGTCCAACTGGAAGCTTTTGGTGGTGACAAACTGACAAATAGGTCAAGCTGTTCACGATACCTCGAGATGAGCCACGGTACCCATATCATGTATATGAAAAACTAGGAGCCTCCCACATAATTCTTTTCTTCTGCAATTTTGTTGTCCACTTGAGTAGTTAAACCTTCCAGAAACTCCTGTTTGGATACATTTTGGTTGTAATTTTTGGCCATCTTACATGACATGACATTTTGAGATCTCCTCCTCCAAACAGCAATGCGGTGTGACCTGGATTGCCCTTGCAAGATTTATGACCAAATGCAAACTCAGGTCATTCCAGGTGAAATGTTGCCCTCTAGTGGCAAACAGGTGCATCTCCACTCAAAAATGTGCTTGGGTTATTGTTCATTTGGATGTTTTCTTCACTGTGCAGTGCAGAGTTTTACTTTAATGGGCTGTTTACACATGAATCTGCTAAAGGAGGAAATTTTTTCTGTGATTTCTAAGTTTAAGATATGAATCTACGAGCATGGTTTTGTGGCATCACGACTAGTTTGGAAGCCAGTCTGCAGAGGATCTTTAAAGCAGCTATTATCAGTGCTTACATATTATGGATCACAGGGTTGCCTGTATGTAAAAATGGCCTTCCCTCAGTTCTTTTTAGCATCTGTCAGCTCGTTGTTTTGGTTTTCTGGCCAAATCTGCTACCTATTCCGCACCAAACAGCAGACAAACAAAGGGACTGGGTGGCTGGTGAACACAGTGTTCAGCAGCTAAAAAGCCAGGTTTTTCCCTCAGGAGGGATCAAAAACTAGCGAGCTCAAACATCCAAACATCAGAAACATCCAAATGAGTAGTAATGTTTCTCTGCTGGATGTGTAAATAAGCAACTGTTTGCTAAGAAGTAGGCATACATAACATGTGTCTAAATGCTCTCTGCTCTTATAGGTGCTACAACTGTGGAGGCCTGGACCACCACGCCAAAGAGTGCAAGTTACCACCCCAGCCCAAGAAGTGCCATTTCTGCCAGAGCATTGACCACATGGTTGCCAACTGCCCAATCAAAGCACAACAGTCCTCGCCGGGTTCTCAGGGAAAACCGTCCCCCTCGAAAGGAGACGAGGAGGAGCACAGCCACTTGGCACTGCCTCCCGAGACCTCTGATTAAACCGGAAATTGGGCTACACTGACGCCGGGGAAGCACAGAGGCCAATCAAACTGCTTTGATGGAGAGATGGGACACACGGTCCTCTTCCACCTGTTGAAGCTGCTTTTGGAACTACCTCAGGTTAAAAAAAAATTGCTTATGATGAAGAATGTTGCTGAAGTTTTTGTTTGTTTTCATTTGGTGTAACACTCAGGAATACTGCTGTATTATTGCACTCAGGACGCTTTGGAAATGTTTGAATCACCGTTGTTCTTTGACGGGTTTGCGATTGTAGTGAGCAATGCCATATAACGGATTACCTTGATGAGTTTTTTGTAGAATCTGTGTTTTCTTTTATGCGATACTGTTCCTCTCCAGTGGGCATTATTCCTCTTCTGTTTTTGCGTAATACTCAGTCAGTATGTTTAGTATAGAGCTACACTTTTGCTGCCTTACCTTTTTAAGTCTTCTTCCTGACTGTTACACCTCACTACCCGACAAGGCAGAGACGTGACAATTAGTACCTCTGTAATGAATGTTTGCATATGGCATGGGGAATGGGAGGGTTTGTGAAAACACATGGGATGGGTTTTAGGGTATAACTAATGGCAATGGATTGGCAACTGCCAATATTGCAATTGACCATCCAGTAATCCTGGGGCCAAATGAATGTCAGACCAGAAGTGGTTTCCAGCTTTTGGTCAGAGTTATTTTTATTAATTAATTATTTTCAACCAGCGTTTTGCTGGCTGTCAAAAGGTGCACGGTCGACCTTAATGGTACATGTTTGGTCTGCTACTAAAACCGTCATTCTAACCCCTGATGGTAAACCAAATATTCTCAGAATACAGCTATGGAGTTTGTGATTTTAATTGGGGTTAAATCAAATCCTTATTGCACTACAGTATTTACACAGCATTGTCATTCGCTCACACCCAACATCACAGCTGGATGTGGACAGATGTGGTCTGTTGTACTTGGGTGTGCGACGTAGCGTGGTATTATATCTCCACTCTACATCACAGCTGCTCAGCACGCGGAAAAACATGTCACTACTTTTTGGCGGGGAAAACCAGATTATTAGAGTGTAGTAGTGATCTCAACTAGAGAGGGCAGCAAAACCCAGCTTTTTGAGCCTGGTGCTGAGTTTCTCTTTAGTTTCTCTGGAAGTTTCTCTTTAGCTTCTCTGGAAGCTGGCAGCATGATCTTAGTCAACTTTGCATCTACAGTAGATTCTCATTTTATTGGCTGCTGTGTAAAATACTGTTGCTTTATGATTACCTCAACTTGGATTTGATAGAATTCCAACCAATGTAATGTAATACTAAACCCAGTACACGTACATCATCTTCTAATACGTTACATGACCTGGACTGGGTTACTGAGGGATCCAGCTAGCTCTCCTCTTGATACTTGAATAAAATGAGGCAGAATCAGCCATGATGTTGCCAGTGGGATGGCTGATGTTTCTGTTTATATCCAGCGTGATCTATTTCTAGGTAGTTATTTAAGACATTGCCTCCCCAATTCAGGAACACCAAGCCTGCACGGAGGAGCATGTAGAACTAGCTAGCTAATCAGCATTTTTACTCCCGTTTTACAGGAGAAGCTGACAAGACTTTTACACCCAATTAATATATATGTAAAATTATTCTAAAGCCTTTAAAAGAAATCCTACTACTTATTTATTTTCATCAAAGAGTGCTGCCGCTTCTCCCTCTGCTCCTGTTGAAGCCTCTCAGCAATGAATAGTATACATTAAAAAACCAGCCAAGTGTCATTCAAAGCTCCATATGACTTGAGAATATATTTGGGTAACATACTTTTAACATCAAGGTACTTGTATTAATGTGTACATATGTGCTTGATAAATCATTGTCATTGTCCTTAACAATAATTCATTGCAGTTATGAATGCAGTGTAACACTGCGACACAAGAGTGACAATACACTATATACTGTACAGGTACATAGTATTATGAGGACTGACATAAACTGTGACTTTTTTTTTTATTTCTTTGCCTTGTATGATTTTTTTTATTCTTTATTTTTGTGCACAATGAGTCCCATTGTTATTCCTATCTATGTCAAAACCAATGCAATGTTACTCTGCACTAATCATGTGTAAGATGCATTAATTGTCTTTTATATTCAGTTTAATCCTTTGAATATATGTTTCATATTCAGTATTATATTTTTTAAGATTTTCATATACTACATACAGTTGATTGCTGGTTGGAAAAAAAAAAGTACCTCCACTCTTAGGCTCATCTCAGGAATTACCAATCTGAAAACTCAGGGAATACTTCAGATTGATTGGAAGGAGTCGAGGAGTGTTTATTCAAGACAAAGCAGGGACTGAATACTCATCCGCATGATGTGAAGCATAGGACAAGAAAGCCTCTCTTTTTGCTTTCTCTTTTTACTTAAAAATACTGATTGTGGCCAAAAAAAAGCAATGATTACAAATGATGTGAAACGGTTAAGATTGAGATTCACAAGCATTTTGATTCTTATACTTTGTTAACTTTCCATGCACCCGAATGCGATGATGTTCTTTATATTTTCTCCTCTTTGAACCATTTTGCCATGATATGATATGAAGAAAATGTTCCACTATTATTGTATTTTTTCCTCTATAATCGTTGTAGATGGGGATGTAGTAGAATATTAAATGTTAAAGGGACTGGGGCTAGTAGTATATAATCCGGGGTTGTCTCATCTTAACACATGGCCGATACTTGGTGTTTCAGACTATCAGTGCTTATGACAAAAAGAATGTGTCATTGATGACTTAATACTCAAATATCATTTCACACTCTGCCATTAGGTGGTGTTTTATATAAGTTTTCCAAGTTTAAAGGTTGCAGAAGCAAACACTGTTTTGATAATTCCACTCAGGGTTTAAAAGGATACAAAGATTGTTTAAGTAAGTGCTCTGATTAGATAGAATGGTTTCCTTTTCTGTGTACTTTTATGTTTAATTCACCACTTTATGATTGCAGTGCCAGTGTATCCTCTAACCTGAACATTTTCCTTTCTCTCCATTTTAAAAAAGGGACACACGGATGAATTTGTTAGCAATCTCTGTGTGTAACTTTCTTTACAATCCCTGAAACCACTAACTTACCTCATCTGTCCAACTCTTAATTGGATTCCGACACCCACTATTTAGATAAAGGTTGAATGACAGTTGTGTGTTGTATTGTAATGTTTGCAATATTCTGCTGTACTTAGTGATGTTTTCAAAGTATCATTTGGAAACTTAAGTCCATGGAAGACATTCTGATTGCAACAAACCTGTTTGACCCCCTCGGTTGTGTGTTATTTGTGATATGATTGTCGGGTATTAGATGGGTTAGATACACCTTGAAAATCCAAGGACCTGTAAGACTATGTGCTCAGGGTAATATTTGAAGCACATCAAAGCATTCTGTATCACAGTTGGCTTTTCATGGTACATCTTGTTTGTGACCATCAGCCATTTAATTTGTGATTTTGTGTCTTATCAGATAAATAACAACTTCCAAAAAAATGTGCATTTATTACTGATGAATGTATCAATGTTGACTGCCATAAAACTACAACTATCTTGATCTATCTTATCTTGATTTAATGGCTAGTTTGTCAATGATGAGCAGCATGTAGGCTTTTCAAAGTATTACTGTGATTATGTTGCTATATGTAAAGATCTGCTCCATTTCCTAGTAAATATGTCAATATTCATGTGTCTCTTTTTTTCCTTCCTACTCTTACAACAAAGATCGACAATTAACATTACAACTAAAAGTCATGCATTCAAAATCTTACTGAAGTACATTGTGCATAATATTAGCAAGGTGTAATGTAGTATCAAAAGTAAAAGTACTTATGCATCATGGCTCTATAGGATTGCAATAGTTTGTAATCCATATATTTAACCTTTTAATGGTTTATGATTAATCTATAAAGTCTTAATCATTTTTTAAAATATTAATAAAACCATTTATAAAGTAGTTCTTAGAAATCGGTACACGGCATTTTAACGGTGTACCTGGTCATGGAGTTAATTTTAACTATTACTTATATAGTGGTGTGAAGTTTATTCTACAGCAAGTCATAAAATGCTCAATAGTGATATGTTAATTTAAGATAACTGGTATAACTTTTAAATAGATGTACAATATATTAGTCAATCAGCAGAAAATTCCCTACGATTCTGACAGGCAAATAGATTAATCGGAAAAGCGCTTCATCAATTGTCAGCAAATTCCTGGAAGTGGTGGAAACTTTGTGCATTATGAAACTGAAACCATTTTGTAATATGTTCCCCAGGAGACTTAAAGTTACAAAAAGAAAGCATCCTTGTCACCCTTGTTCCTGGTAATCTGACTACAGACAAAAAGAGAAATGAGTCCACCCTCCCAGTACAAGGCAGCAAGAAAACATCTCTTACTTACTCCCTCTTACTCCCAAACTGGTACAACATATCAAACAAACTCTCAGAAAACTGCAGGTCTGCTGCAACGCAGTTCTTTTAAATTGAGGCTGAAGACTTTTCTGTTTGCCACTGCTTTTTATTAAATCAGATTTTAGGTTTTGAGTATTATCTGACTTTTTATATATTGCCTTATGATGCTTTTACATTTCATACACACACATTTCACACTTTATTTCACGTGGAAATGTGCTATACAAACAAACCTACCTTTGCATTGCCTCTTACTACTAACTTCTGAAAAGTAGTGAGGTGAAAGCATATGTACAGTAAAAGTGCCACAACGGTGTACAGTACAGAAGCATGATTACAGGCCACCACATTTTGTGTCCTATACATCCTCATTTGAGGACATTTTTGTTGCCTATGACTCAAAAGGAAACGTACACGGGGTGTGACGTGCTATAGACGTGAAGTGAAATGCCATTGAAAACTATCAGTTCCTCTTTTCTCTGACTGCCAACCCCGTGAAATTCAACCACGGTGCAGCGAGCCTCCACGTTTATCCACCAGGGGCGCTGTTCTCTGTTTATATTCCCAATGACACAACCAATATGGCCGCGCAGCAGGAGCAGTGCTGTCAAAACTCACACTTCAAATGACAAATGCTGCTGAGCAGTAGTGTTGTCTTTGTATTTTAAAGTCAACTCCCGTGTCGCGATGTGGCTGCCACTGTACACAGTCTGTCTGAGGAGCCGGACAGTCTGCAGAAGGAGCTCCGTCGCTGCTCTTTTACAGATTTCAAGGCACAGGGGTAATGCTAACGTGTCCCTCTTCAGTCATTCAGCTGGACTTCGAGCACAAACATGCCCGGCTCTTCTGTATAGAAAACACGGAGACCCTTCAAAAGTCGTCCAGTAAGAGTACCCGTCTAATTAAACATGTCGTTTATTCGTCCCTGTTGCCATGAAACTGTCTCCTGTAGTAAAGGCAAGAGGTTGTAGGCTGCTCTTTAACGGAGGTGGCGCAGTTAACCAGACGTACATTTAACAAACCAACCAGATAGTCTGTATTATCGAAGTCTTTCCTCTTGTAAAAGTGAAAAATACTGTTTGAAAACACGTCTGGTAAAGCATAAATCTCACCTTTTGTGTCGCTTGTCCAAGTATTTTTTTTTCTAGTGTGGTGTCTTCTTCGCTGTGATGTGCCATGTCTTAATGGGCTTATTACTGCCCCCAGAGGTCAGAAATGCAGTTGTAGCTTTTGTTCTTCCCCAAATGGCCACAAGGGGAAACAATAGGCCTATCACATAATGGAGATATTTTCTGTACTCTTGTTTTATCAAGTCTGATATTCTTAAATTAAACCAAACCCAAAGCAACATAGCACATACTCGTTTTTGTATATGTTTTGTTTTTGGTTGCCAGGTTGGAGGATGTAGATCTGCCCCCGATAGGTGCAAAGGATGTCCTGGTTAAAATGCTTGCCGCTCCAATCAACCCATCTGACATAAACATGATTCAAGGTATTTGGTTTGTGGGTTACCTCCACACCAGACTACAGAACAAGAAGCCCAACATTGTTATTTTATGTAAGATATGAAGGTCAGTTGTTTATTTGGCAGTGTTTTTTCAGGTACTTATGCTATCCTGCCTGACCTCCCAGCTGTTGGGGGCAACGAGGGAGTGGCCCAGGTCATAGAAGTGGGCAGCCAGGTGAAGTCCCTCAAAACAGGAGACTGGGTCATCCCAAAAGATGCTGGTCTAGGTAAATTGCAGCTTACACGAATGAATTCACAGGGTCATAAGTATGTCTCCCAACATGAGATCTTAAGGCTTTTTGCCTTTGTGTGAGCAGGGACCTGGAGGACAGAGGCAGTGCTAGCTGAGGACGATGTCATCTCACTGCCAAATGACATTCCCTTGTTGTCTGCTGCCACACTGGGAGTGAATCCCTGCACCGCCTTCAGGATGCTCTCTGACTTTGAAGATCTCAAGCCAGGTAATCATTTCTACACACACTACCATTATTTTTCTTTCATAGATCTATCCCTTTAGATTACAAACATAGAAGGGGTAGTCCCTTTATTTTACTAATGTTCCACTTTCATAAGGAAATGTTGGTTAAATTGACTTTTTAGCCACCAGACTGATGAAACCATCAGTCCCCTGGTTGCAGAAACTCTCAGTATTAATGTTAAAAACAAGATGACTTACAGAAGTAGTCCTTACTAGTGAATTTAAAAGAAGTGCCCTGGTCAGGTTTATGTGCTGGCATTTGCAGCGTAAACATTCATTGGAACGGATCCTGCCCAATCCTGCCCAAGTACTAATAATATTTTAAATATATATTTTATATTAAATATGACATTTTAGATTATATATTAAAATTACTATACAAATTTGTCCACATTAAAATCCCTAATCAAAACCCATCTTTTCAGAAACACTTTTAATGTTTAAAAAATTGTTGTGTGTTATTATTGCAGGTGATTCTGTGATCCAGAACGCAGCTAACAGTGGAGTTGGGCAGGCGGTGATACAGATTGCTGCTGCACGGGGATTAAACACTATCAACGTCGTCAGAGACAGGTGAACTTATATTAGAGTCATATTAGATTAAACTTATTTAAATTACTATTGTGGGTAAGTAAAGGACTGGTTACAATTAAGCTCTCTTTCCTGTAAGATTGTGGGGTCTTTTGTCCAAGGGTAACAGAGAGAGAGTTTTTTTGTGTGCTAGAATTTATGATGGTAATGAAGTTCTCCATTGTGTCTTCCTTTTCAAAGGCCAGAGTTCACACAGCTCAGTGATAGGCTGAAGGCCATCGGAGCAACTCATGTGATCAAAGAAGAGGCACTGAGGCGGCCTGAGATTAAGGAACTGTTCAAGGTCTGCGGGTCTGAATTCTTGTTAAAAGATATGATCACGTGGCTCTGCTTACTGGCAAATAAACACAGTCCCAAGATAAATCTCTTTTATTTTTTTGTTTAAAAAAAAAAAAGACATGTCCAAAGCCTAAACTGGCACTGAATGGAGTCGGAGGCAAGAGCGCAACAGAACTGCTCCGTCATCTACAGTAAGGATGCTGAATTATCTTTATTGGCATGATCTGACACTGAAAGTAAATCTGATCTTCAAATGTCATGTATTTCAGATTTGGAGGATCTATGGTGACATATGGAGGGATGGCCAAACAGCCAGTCACAGTCCCTGTGGTAAGATGTAACCTTTTACAACCTCTCAGATCATTTTTCACAGAGACACTTTTTCTCTCTGTAGACTTAACAAACTTTTTCTCTCCAGAGTGCTCTCATTTTTAAGGATGTGAAGGTTCGGGGGTTTTGGGTCACACAGTGGAAAAAAGATCAGTCAAACAGTGAGTTGGCACGGAGTTTCATAGATCAAGATACCTAAATAAGTCTTTTAATATGAATTTAATAAGACTTTCTCCCTAGATGGAACGGCATTTAGAGTCATGCTGGATGAACTGTGCCACCTCATCCGGCAGGGAAAGCTGACAGCTCCTGTCTGCACAGAGGTGGGCCTCCAAGACTTCAGCAAAGCTCTGGATACAGCCATGCAGCCTTTCACTTCAGCTAAACAGGTCTTGATCATGTGAACGCACTCATCGACTAACTACTACACTGTATTGACCAAAGTTTATGAACTGAAGCGTAACCCCAAGGTTGCCACTTTATTGTTGATGCGTCAATCACATGCACAGCTCAAGAACATAATAAATGTGTTTTCAAAGCCGGCTCAAAGTCCAGTATCTTTCATGTCACATGTTACGAGTTTACTGACTAATTAAAAACCTGTTAAATCTTGATATCGTGATATGGGATAACAGGAAGCATTATAGAACCCAGATAGTGCAGTTTTATCTGTAATATTAGTAACATGTTGCATTATATGGGCATGAGTAGGTGCAATTGATATTAATCAATTGATTTATTGTTGCGATAACACTGATATTCACAGTGCATCGATTCTTGCTGTTAAATTTTTTTTTTAAACCAGTAAAAACCTGTTTTTGCCATTTCTGGTTTTATTAAATAGATAGAGTTAGATGGGGAGTGTAATATTTTACAAAAGTCTGGATTTGATCCAATACATTACTGTTGAGTGGCGTGTACTTTAACCTCTTGAGCCACATGAATACCACATAGTTTTTGTAATGACTGGAAATGAAATATTCAGCCAGTACCAATAAATCAAGGTAAAGAGGCCACACTAAAGATTGCTGAAGCCAAAGGTTGTTTTCTCTCTGATTTAGTACATTTAGTGCACGACTCAGTTAAATTATAGATGTCATATAACTTAAAACCTGATTGTTAAATATTGTAATTTAAATCAAACATTTACATTACCCCAAAACTCTTGATCTTGAATTTCAGTTTTGTAATAATAATATATTTTAAACATTATCTGTGATATAGATAATCATTACCAATTGGCCAACAACAGACTTAAAGCCACAAAGAGGACTGGCGGCAACACGCCATAAATGGCAGCTGCCCCCCCTTGCAGACAGCGTTCATACTTTTCAAAGTCTACCTCTCTGGCTGCGCACACGTGGTCAACACGGCAGTCATTGTTACACTCCGTCAGGTCGTAGCTGACGGAGTTGAACTCGTAGTACTTCTGTAGGTAGCAGCTGTCACTAGCAATGCGCTCCAGAGCCTGGTGCATGGAGGCTGGGGAGGCGTCTGGTACTCTGAAGCTCTCTGTGAGGCGATACTCTTTCTCCCAGCGTCCGTGGGCCGCATTAGCTCGAGTCAGATTGAGGTAATAAGTCACCACATCCTGAGTGTGAAAAAAACAGAAACCGGAACAATAAAAGTGTTAAGTGCTTTTTTGGGGGTTGCACATCCTGTTACAAATAGGCTGTGGATGACTTCTAAACATATTTGAATAGAAATTATACAGACTGGCCTTGACTTACTTTTACCAGGAGTGTTTGGGTGTCATATTCAAAGACACGGATCCCAGGGTTGTTGGCTCCGTCTTTGACTCCAGGAAGTGTTGTTTTCCACGGTGTGACACCTGGGCTGAGGAACATTGCACTGAGAGGAGATCCTGTAGAAACAGAAGGACCATAGTAGTGCATCACAGTCAAGACATTAACAAAGAAAGGCATTAGTATTAGCAGTACTATTACAACAGTCTGACCTTACCCTCTGAGTTGTAGAACATTCGGAAGCAATCAGTATGATGATGACCAAAGAACTGTCCAAGTATGACTGAATGATGCTTCTGAATTAAATCCAAGTATTGCTTGTTGAATTTAGGTGTGAACCACAGCTTACTTCTCTTCTTCTCAAAGAAACCTGGAGGAACATGGCCAATGATGTACACCTGGTAGAAAAACCCACGTACAGTTAGCAAACAGCAGTTTGTTTTTTTGCAAGGCATTCTCGGATTTATGTCATGTTGAGTGTCAAGTTGTCAAAGTTAACCTGTTTTCCATGAAGTAATTACACATAAAAAGGATGTAACCTAAAAGTATTCTTCCTGTTTACCCTGGTAACCAGGGTTAAAAAGAGGAATAGTGTATTTATTATGCACTGATGTCATTGTGTTACATACTGTAATATGATTATTATTTCTATTCTTTAACATTGTGTGAGCACCTTAAGCAACTGTAACAAACAAATTTCCCTCTGATTCTGATTACTGCCCTCTATTCTGCAATTTAAACACAACAGCAAATAAAGAGAAGGCAGGATAGCGGAGGATGGAAGTCTCACAGATAGACAAGATGCTTTGCCTTTTCTTTGTTGTTGGTGGCCTCTGTAAGAACCTTGTCCGCCCAGCTAAACTGGCCCGCTGGATCATCCATGTCCTGGGTCACCTTGTTCTGGTCATAGTAGAGATTAGTGTTGAGGACCAGCATCCTGAAACCTGTTCGATTCAGCAGCTTTTCAGTGTAATATCCACCTAGACAAATAGACAAGCAGAAAATGCATGACACAATTAAACATTCTTTTAAATGTATATTTTAAAATAAACGTCAAAATATTACAGGAGGCTCCATCCACCTTTTTTAAATGTTCCTTTGGACTCAGGATCTAACCAGTGTTGCCATATTTCTGCTACTTGGTCATAGATGTAGTTTGGGGCTGCAGGAAGCTGGCTCTTAGGATGGTAGTCATGGTTGCCCAGGGCAGAGTACACTTTAGTATCTAAGGAATGCAATAAATGTAAAGCTTTCATCATTAATGTGAATTAATCAATAATGTTGATGGCCAATGTTTTCTTCTTTTAAATACACATGATGTCTGTCGACCTCACACTTACCTGGAAACACCTGTGTTATGATGTGGGTAAGGTTGCCTATAATGTTGAGCACTGCGACTTCTCCCAGATCTTCATTGGGAACATGTGGTGTGTCATCTCTGAAAATAAGAACAATATATAGTTTTAGGATTAAATACTGAGGGAAAGTGGTGATGTATTGAGCCCCACAGTTGGAGGCCCCACTGAATTAGAGTAGAACAATAATGTACAACGGAGGACCAGGCCAATGATTTTTCAGTGGGACAATGCTTCCATGGTTTGCCCTAGTGCAAGATTTCTCGTAAAAAAACAAATGATTATGAAGCATGAAGCACTGGTCTCTCTGGATATGGACTTGGGACTCACCAATCCAGCAGGAATCATATATTTATTCCTGTTTTTTTTTTTTTTTTTACAATTAGCCTAAAGCACACACCCTGTCCATACGATGAAGTCCGGGTCTGGTAGAATATCTTTCATGGCATACACAGAGGAGTTGATAAGGTCCCATGGCGAATCACAAGCGTAGTCTCCAAATTTCCCTGCATTGGCTGCGGGTCGTTTACCGCTTGATGCGCACACGAGTTCAGGATTATTATTCGGGTTATATGTTGGGTCCCAGTGCTGATCCGTGATGTGCCAGAAGTTCCCTGGAGAAAAGCGATGCGTAATTACGCGCATGAAGTTGCCCCTGCACTATGAAAGATTTTTTAATGTTGTTCATTACAGTGTGGTATTTTGGATACTTACCTGACAGCGCAAGAACCTCTTTGAAAAGCAGATAAGATAGGAACAGCCTTACTGTGGACATGCTGAAGTCTTTGAGGAAAGCAAACATCCGTCAAAAGTCAAGTGCAGGTTTGAGAGGTAAGTCTATAAAGGACAAAGCAAGATAAGATACAGCTATTCATTACGAGTCTTTGACCGGAAGGTGCTCCATTTCTCTGTTCCTATTGCTCACATTTCAAATATAGAACGAGATTTTACAGCCTGATAGACTAACATAGGCTACACATAATAAAGAAGTTCAAATTTTATTTTTAATAAAAGGAGAAGTGGCCGCTTTTGGCTGCTTTTGGCAAGAGGCCCAGAGCAGTAAACTGGCAGATTATAATGCAGAAATCCAATAGGCCTATGTATTATGTGGATTTTTTTGATTCAGAGATTGAAGCAGTGTACTAGACAATATGCAGGCTATTTATAGGCTACAGATTTGACAATGCCATAAAAAGGCATCAGAAAGGCTACAGCACCCTGGGTAGGCCTACTTAGTGCAAAATCCATCCGTACATACTATTTTATATAGTTTAAACATAAAGTCAGATCTACTTTTACAGTTCTTTAATCAGTGTGTTGTTTCCATGTTGTTACATCGTAGGCTAAATTATATTTATTTAAATCTAAAAAAGGCAGAACAAGTCTTGGTATGCTGCCTTCGGGTGATGCTCGTACTTCCCGCATCGCAGGTTGCAATTCACGGACTATTAACTGTAGAGAATTTATTTATTTGAAATTGGTACACAGGAAGCAAATATAAATCATTACAGTTGAAATGTGACGATGTCAATGAAGCAGAGCAATACTTGAGAGTAGATATTAGGTAGTATATCGTCAGTATACGCAATATTTCCGACGGGACTTTAAGGCAGCAAAGCACCACTCTCACAACGCGACCCATCGGGAGTTCTTTGCCCCGAGTTTTTCCTGTCAGGCACTCATTTATTCAGCGCTGTGTGTAGCGCCCCTAACGAGGCATACGAGTCAAATTCTTGGATAAATAGACACTAAGGATATGACTATGGCAATTGGTTGAGAGTTAGAGTCGCCCATATAACCGACAATACGGGGTTTGTACACACCAATACAGCAACAACTGCCTGACAAGCCGGAGTCAGGGCTATAACTTCCTGTTTACAAACCGTGCCGGTTTCGCGGGACTTCTGCTTTGCGCATGCGTTGTACATTGAGTTTGGCGCGCGGGACTGCACAAGGCACACCAGCACAGAGCTACCCGACTTGTGACTGTTGTCATCGCACCATAGTGGCTGTAACGTTTTTACCATTTAACAGTTAGTTTATTAACTCAATAACAAGGTGCCAACATGTGGAATCAGGGTAGGTTCGATGCCCACACGGTTGTGTTCATAAAGTGGTCCGGTCGTGCTTGTTGACATTTTCCGGCTGCGGCTAACGTTAGCTGGGCTACTAAACTTCTCTTTGTTGTTGTTGTGTCTCTGATGTGAACGTCAGTTTAAGTGTCTTAAATAATAATAAACGGCTCCCAATTCTCAGCTATAACCTATATTATTTACATATAAATATAACTAACATTTGTGTTTCAGGTGAGTCGACTATGGTCGGAGGTTACACTCAGTCTCCAGGAGGCTTTGCATCTCCTGCCCCATCCCAGGGAGGAGAGAAGAAAGGGGTTAGTATTTGTGCTAGACTTACTGTGTATGTGTACTGATGGAAACACTGACTGACAATTTGAAGAGTGAGGCACAGCAGTCAACCAGTGTCTGTGTGTTTTACAGAGAACCCGTGCCACACAGATAATCCCATGCACAGTCTCGCAGCTGATGTCTGCTTCCCAGGCAGACGAGGCCTTCAGAGTAGGAGATGTGGAAGTTGCCCAGGTAAGCGGAAGCAAAGCAGAGTCTGTATGATGGCAGAGCATGAAAATAACTGTCATTAGTGTCTTTGGTGCATTTACAGTAGGGCTGAAACTAGTGATTATTATAATTACCAGCTGATCTCTGTTGTGTCTTTGATGTTATCAAACTTGTTGACTTATAAAGGGGGGGCGTGAATATGAAATATGACAAAGTATTAAAATATCACAATTTCCCTGTGCCCTAATTGATGACTTTATGGCTGCAATATGGTCAAAACATGATATTGCGATTAGTTTGACAGATGTTGCAATATGACAGTGTGTCATAAATTTAATTTTCACTGAAAAAACAATTAAAATCATTATGATGCAATTTTGGGGGGATTTGCACCAAACAAATATGTTTTCTTAAATATGGAGAACAAAATTTGTAGCAAAGGGGATCTCTTCAGAAATGCAGTAGTTCAATATAATGCTGTTTTGAATGTTGCACAATAATATTTTGATTAATTGTGCAGCCCTTGTTTACGTTGCCTGTTTTGCCCAACCAGCAGTCCAAACCACAAAGTTCTTTACAATGGTATGAAAAAGGGAAGGGCAACAGAATAAACAATCAGCAATTCCTCTAAAATATTTGATTCTCTCTAGCTAAAATGCCAAACATTTCCAAGTTCTAGTTTCTTAAACATGAGTATGTTGGGGGTTCTGTATTGCAAGTTGGATAAAACAAACAATTTGAATACATAATCTTTTGTTTTCATCCTTTTTCCTCTATTTTCTATCATTTTCTATTTAAAAAAAAGCAAGAACCATCCGATTAATCAAAATCTTAGTAGCATCCCTAGTTATTATTATTATTATTATTATTATTATTAGTTCTGTGTGATTTTTGTCAGGTCAAAATAGGCGTACTTTCCTCCCTGCTCAAAAGTGAACAGTGACAAGGACCACAGTGCTGGGATATTGGCCATTATGTATTGTGACAAAAAAGGGGGGAATTGGTAAAAAAAAAAAAAAAAACACAACCACTGTTGATCAACACGTGTTTGTTTTTTTTGTGTTTTTTTTAAGAAAAGAGGTTTATTGCCACATGTAACAACTAAATAAAGAGAGCACATTGCACCATATTTTCACACACGACTATAGACCTTTAACTTCCTTAATCCAGTTTGATGAATTCCTGTTCTGTATCATAGGTCACCATCGTGGGTATCATCAGGAGCACTGACAAATCCATGACCAACATCCAGTACAAGGTCGATGACATGACAGGTGCTCCCATGGATGTGAAGCAGTGGGTTGACACTGAGGTTAGTGAGGGTGCTTTTTAACCTGCATTTCTGCTTTTGTATTATTCTCAGTAATTCATGCAAGGAAAAAGCACAACCATTTGTCTGTGAAATATAAACATGCGATAAATGACACGTTTTCCCGAGAAGGCCACATTGTTGGTGGTTTCCTGTTCAGCTGAGGCTCTTTAACCATTTAAATGTTGAATTCTTTTTGATATGAGACTTTATTGTGCCAAGTAACAGTAACTTCAGCAAGTATAAGCAGTCATAGCAACATGACTTAAGAATGTAAGCCCAAATGTAACATACAATGTAAGGTGCTATGACAGTAATGCAAGACTTTTTGCCACAAGTGTTCCCCCACATCACTCTTCAGAAGCTGTAGCATGCTGCAGCATAGCGTATGTTTTGGTAAACCACACAAACCATGCTCTTTAGCGACACAGCTGTTTTGGTTTCTATAGGACCCCAGTGTGGACAGCTCTGTCTTGCCTCCAGGAACGTACGTCAAAGTTTCAGGCAATCTGCGCTCCTTTCAGGTGAGTTTACTGTCCTAAAATGGTCTCTGCAGTTCCCAGAAACAAATCAAATGGAGCTTTATTATCCCTTAAGATGCTGCAAGAGCATGTGAAATTTAAGCTGCTGGTAAATATAAGCATGTTTCATCTGCAGCTGTACTCTGAAAGTTGTCTGCTTTATTCACATTTATAGCATATATTTTTTGGTGCCATTGGAATTTTACTTGGTTCCACTCTAGAAGGCTGTGATCTATTGACCAACATGGTTTTTGTTTTGTTTGTTGGAATACATGCAACACCGTTTGCGAAGGAGGATGTTTCCTAGTACTCTGTGAATTCTGCCATGAATACTGACTGACGGTGTGTCTCTTTCTTCCTGTGTCAGAACCACAGGTCTGTCGTGGCGTTCGGCGTCAGGCCGCTGGAGGACATGAATGAAATCACCTCACACATGCTGGAGGTTGTCCAAGCACACATGGCTCTCAGCAAACCTCAAAGCACGGTGAGAACTCTTCAGTATAAACCTCAGCAGCCTTTATTGTTGGTTTCAAACCCCAAAAGTAAGGAAGTCCCGTATCTGTTAGCTCTCATAAATATGTGAAAGGGTGCCTCATTTAAGTTAGTTGTCAGTAAGTATAATCACCGCCATCGCTTCAAAAACACATGTGTTGCTTAAAAGCACTCGCGTTCTGAAAATGATAACAACTATAATCTGAGGAGACTATACCGTACCGGGCTTCTGCGTACACTGTCGTAGTGTCAAAGAGGAACTTCAAATGAACTCTTGTTACAAGTATTTGTGTTTGGGGATGTACTTTGTGTTTTTACTTGGAAATTTATCAAAACCATTTTTTTGGTTTCTTTTTCAGTCAGTTTCTGGTGCTGGAGGAGGAGTGAGCAGTAACATCACACCCGCATCACGGCCTGTCATGGAAAGCACGGGAGGGAGTTATGCAGGCGCTAACAACATGGTTAACAATGGGTTAAGCGCAAACCAGAATCAGGTGAGTCGATAGGATACATTATAATGAGAAATTTAGAATACACCGCTTAAGCTGGAGGATGTTTCTGTATTTGCAGTTTGTTAATGTGTGCATGTTTTTAATATGTCATTGCTCATCTCACAAGGTGCTGAGTTTGATAAGAAGCTGCCCAGACCCACAGGGAATCAGCATTCAGGACCTGAAGCAGAGACTCAGTGGTATAAGCCTGGGTGTCATCAAGTAAGAAAAGTTTAAATTTAAGGGGATAACCAGCCATAGAAAATTTTGCAATGTGGCCATCTTATGAATTTGGACAGTATAGTCAGTTACAGTAATACAATCGTAGAACATTGTGTTAATTATATGATTGGGGACTTTGTGGTGGTAGCTCAGTGACTGTCACTTCAGCTTAAGAAGAGACAGAATATTTACACTAGCTGGCTTGAAAAATGTTATGTCGCATTGGTGTTGCATCTACCACAAACCATCTAATGTTTTACAATCGTTGATGGACATATTGTAAATGTATCAAAAAGCTACTTCGGCAAAGGCAGAAATCAGAGGTGTCAGACTGTTTTAATATGTTGAAGTTTTATTTGCATACTCGAGGTTCATATAGAAAGTGCTTCAAAATACTATTAATATTTCTCGTTGTGCTCTAACAGGCAAGCAGTGGAGTTCCTAAGCAATGAAGGTCACATCTTTTCCACCATCGACGAAGACCATTACAAATCAACAGACAATGATGAATAGACACCTTCACCTTCTTAGCACTAGTGGGTTTACTTATGTGAATTTAACCTGATAAAAGTCATTAGTATAGGTTTTATAACTGAAATCTATCAAGTAAATCACTATCCCTCTGACCTCATTAATGCCAGAGAACTGAGTGAAATAAGCCCTCCTCTGTTAAGGTATTGTGGTGGTTGTTAGTTGATAAAAAAAAAAAACATGATTTATATTTAGTGAGACCTTTACACCTCCTGTATTCCTCAAGTTACTTCTGCTATTTGTAAGTCCCGGGGGTTTTGCTGTTTAAGAAGCTGTTATATACTATTCTGAATTCCTCATCTCCATTGTAAAGCATTTTGTAATTTTAAAGACTTGGAACATAAGCACTCAGTTTTTCTATGTAACATACTAATGCCAAAATTAAAAGATTATACAAAATACAGTTGGGTCATCTACCAGAAGTCTTTGTTTCATAATTTACACATATTACTCATTTTTTATATATAACTTCTTATTGTCCTTAATGGATATAGTCTGCACAGTGGGTTCAGAAATCAATCAAGCCCTTTCACTTTTTCACATTTTGTCACATTAAACCTTCATATAAGACAGTTAACCCCCCACCCATGCACAGATACTAAATTTACATGTGTATTCATAGCTGTGAGACCACAAACTGAATTTAACCTCTTGTATCTTAATCACACTTGAGATGTTTACTTGATTGTGTCCAGCTGTGGCACATTCAGTTGACTGGGCATGATGCATAAATCTGTCTATATAGCCTCACTGGTTCACATAGTAAAAAAGCTTTTAAAATAAGAATGAATTAAATAGGTATGAGTGCATTCTGAAGCCACATCTTTTAAAGATGAAAAAAAAAAAAAAAGTATAAAATGCACCTCCAGACTAATTAATCTACAGTATGTTTTGCAATTGTATTACATACGCATTGGTTTCAGCAGTAAAATAAATGAACATAGCACACAGAAGGAAATTGTCTATTATGAATGTTCCCAGTCCATATAATTAAAAGGTGTCCAACAAGTTATTTCAATGAAGCAAAACAAGAACAAAAAAACAGGAATACATACAATGTGTAGCACCTTTACGTACTCTCAGATCAATAGTTTGCTGTTACAGCTATAAGAGCTTCTAGCGCTAGCATGTGAGAAGCAGCCATTTTGTCATGTTTGTGGTTAGGACTGTTGCCTCCAGACAAGGACTGGTTTGAGCCCTTTCTGTTTAGAGTTTGCATATATACTGTAGGAGTTTGACATGCATTAAATGTCTGTACAATCACATTTGTGAAGCTTATAAATATGTATTTTTTTTTAGACAACAAGATATTGATTTAACTCTGGTCATTTTTAAGGGTGTAGTTTGTTGCATCATATAAGGACTGTATTATACTGTAGAGCCTTGCTGTTTTGTTCCAGGGTGGACTATGTACAGTAACAGCTTAGTATTGCACAATATAATGGTATTGTATACAAAACTACAAGCTACAGCCCCCCCAAAACTACCATATATGTTAGATCAACTATTTGCTGAGAAGTTTGAACAAAAAGTACAAAAAGTACGATAATATTTCGACAAATACTACAACAGTAAATACTTCAAGTAGTATTTGTTCAAAGTTTGAGAGTAACATATGTTGCATAGCTACAGCCACCAACGGCTTTGAAAAAGATACAGTGGGCTAGGTGTAGAGAAGTGTTTCGATGACCACATGAGAGGCAGAAAGATATATATCTCTTGTAATCCAGTGGAGGAAGCTGTCTCAACATTAAATATGTGTGTGGTCAAACATTTGCTATTTATTGAAGTGACCACAAAACTGATGTCACCCCCTTGCTGTTGCCAAGTATGCATTTCAACACAATATTTAGGATTGCATGGACAGGTTACTTGATCTGACTGTAAAGTCTCACAATATAGGACCATGCCTTGGTACATTGGCATAACATTATTAAAGATAAGAGTTTAAAACTTTTTTCCTTTGTCACTACTGAATTCAGCTCCCACTTCCCACATATAATATATCGCTGTTGCAGTAGAACATTTTAGTAAAACATGACATTCTCTTGGGCTGCCTTCATCATTGTCACCAAATTGTCGTCCACAGTTTCATAGTCGTGGTCACTGTCCACATCTGCTTCGACTTCACACACCAGCACTGGGTTAAAAGATGGGAATGATTAATCTATTAGTAATATTCTGTATTTAGAATTTTTAATACTATAAATAAATCCAATGAAAAAACAGGAACCAACAATGAATGTATTATATTTATATATATATTTGTGATTTAGTCAGTGGCCAACATGTTACTTTGAGTTAATCGCACATACACTCTCCTGATGCCCTAAATAGTTACTTAAGCAACAAATGTGTATTAATCAGCAGCTGAAAATAGTCCCAAACAAATATTTGCACCTGCTTGAGTCACTTTTTAAGTTAATAGCCTTAAAAAATGAGGAGGAGTTGTAAAGTATTGTTGGTTTTGGTCTTTTCATGGGACGTTGGCAGTATGTCTGAAATCTGTGTAATAAAGTCTCAAAAAAAAAAAAACCCACCTTTTTTCTTAGGGTCCTCCCTTTCCACATAGGTGTTGGGCAGAGCCTTCCCTGTTGTCACTTCAGCTGCTGAGTGCTTTCGGGGTGCGATCGGTGGAGGCTGATCATCTAAGATAGCCTGCACAATAAGAGGAAGTTTTATTATACAGATGAAATATTTACCACAATGCAAAGAGGAAACATCTTGCATGCAAAGTTAGCTGTTTCTAACAAGTATGAGATTTCCTGAAAGTCACATTGAGAGAAAATGCAACATATGTTAGCAACACAAGATGTGTTAAAATGGAACCACAGTAGATAATACATTTCTGTAAATGTAATATGTGCAAAAAATATGAGAAAAGTTATACTTACTGGAGGTGGGGGAGCTGGGGGCCTCTTTTTGGTATTTAAAGTCAAATTAGCTAACTCTTTGGTTGGGGTGCTTTTGTCTGGTCGATGTTTGGACTTGTCTCCCTTGGATGATTTCTTCGTGGATTTTGATGCTTTTTTGCAGGACTTTATAGACGACAGATTTCGCTTTGGTGGTCGAGGTGGAGGAGCCGCATCTGAGTTCCCCTGTTTGCGATATTCATAAAAGAACGTGTCTGTCACCTCAGTAACCCTGTCCACATGCAATTTAAGAGGCTCACCGCTGGGCCATGGCAGGGGGTCTCTGGTAAAAGAGACAGACATAGAGAGCCACTGGGTTGGGATCTCAAAACAGTGGTCTGGCTTGTTTGGAAAGCTTGCCTGG
Source organism: Morone saxatilis (assembly GCF_004916995.1). NCBI lineage: Eukaryota > Metazoa > Chordata > Actinopteri > Moronidae > Morone > Morone saxatilis. The sequence goes on along the minus strand of NW_023339807.1, from coordinate 18,883,113 downwards.
ATGGTGGGCTCTAACATAGCCCCCTCTATTCTGAGACATGCAAACCCGGCTAGTGGATCAGTCTCGAGTTCAGTATCACGGCTCACGACTTTAACATCCAGCGGCAGGTTAAACTCCTTGCCCAGGTCCCTGAGTTTGTACTTCTTGTTATCAGTGAGCACCTCCACAAAGTGACCCTGCATGTACAGAGGCAGAAAGATCTCCTCTTTCTCATCCTCCCGCTCCTCTTCATCATCATCGTCCTCATCTCCATCATCCGCCTCTTGGAGACGCTGACACAAAAGGGCCTCGACGGACTGCTTCTGTCCCGTGCTACTTCCACAAGGCAACTCCATCCTTTCGCAGCGAACAATCTCCAGCTGTTCCCCCACACTGAGGGCAGGCAGGCCCTCCTCCTCGACTTCGTCACAGTTCCTTGTCACACCGAACTTCAGACCTGGTGCCTGAATTGAAGCAACATACAGCTCGTACACTGAGTTAAACTCTCTTGGCCGCCTCCGAAATCGTCCACCGTATTGCTGAGATACGAGGAAGTACTGCTGTGTCTTTCGGCCCTTCAAGCTGGATAACAAAACCATGGCTGAGGTTCCTACCTTGTGGAAAACCACGTGGCTGTTCTGCTTAATTTGTGGCAGCCAACTGCACTTGAATAGAGAGCGGGTCTCTGGGCCTTCCAGTATCTCCACTACTGCAGGGAAAGAGTCCTCTGGCTTGGAAAGGACCTCTGTCAGACTGAGCGGGGTCACAAAATTCACATCCTTACACAGCTCAGTGACATCGACCACATCCACCTCTAAGCTGGAGGGAAACTTCAATATATTCTTCCTCACTGTACAAAGAATGAGAGAAATTATGTGAGAAAATGTAGTAGAGGCAGATGATGAAATTAAATTGACTAAAACCAGACTACAGCATGCTTTATCAGTGATGGAAGAAGTATTCAGAACCTTTGTGAGATGCAAGTACAACTAATAAAAGTAGCAATACAAAAATACTCCTATATTCAAAATCCTTTATTTTAAGTACAGCAATATTATCATCATCTAAATGTAAGTAAAAGTACTCATTATGCAGAATTATACAGAAGTTTTATATTACACTGGCCAGTATATTATATTGTATTATATATATTTTTACTGATGCATTGATGTTGGTCAAGGTGATTTACTGTTGGGTAATTTAATCATTAACACTTTACAATAAGGGACACACAATTTTGAGTAGTTACCAGGGAACAAACAATGAATGAATGAGGAACTAACTGCTAATTAGTAAATGAGTGACTCTTTTATGGAGAAGATAATGATTAGTTAATGATTACCTTATTGAGAAACGAGTAAGGACCGAATCAGGCATAACTTGGTAAGTGATGATTGTTAATAAGCAGTTCCCTAATAATTCCTAATGGTGGACTATATAGTAGATAATCATTAGTTACTAGAGAACAGACTGGGTGATCTTATATTAATGAATCATTAGGTAATGATTAGTTCATGAATATCTGTGAAACAATCATACTGACAACTTTCTTCATCTGAACCAGCCGGTGAACAGCACAAAACTAGTAACATCATTAAGTAATGTAGTTGCATTATACTGAGGGGTTACTGAGTACAGTAGTGTAGTGTAGTTATGACGGGCCGCAGTGCACACTTTTATGAAAACTAACTTACACTTATATGTGTGAAAGGTATAACTGCTTGTTTAGCCTGTAGATGTCTCAGCTTTTCTTTTTTTTTTGCACCCAAACAAGACACTATGTTGTATCATCTTGTCACCTAAACTAGACTTGACACCTGGCAATATCAATGTATATATTACCCAGCAATTATCTTTGTGTGTCTGTATTTGACTAAGTAATAATAATAAAAAAGAATGAAGAAAGTAATACATTATAAATTGAATTAAATCGTTTTTTTTAGTAGTAATAGTTTTCATAGTTTATGTAGAATAAGCTTATCATTTTGTTTAAGGTTGCTATGGACTACCATGACAGGGTATTTATAGGAGTATTTCCAAGGGTGTAATTTTAATCACTCACATTCAGAAAATAATGACGAAGTAATGATTCAGCACTCAGTAACCCCTCAGTATGATCACCACTTTACTTTAGAAGAGTAAATAAGCATAATAATGATTATAAAATAACAAGGAACTATTTAGTATTTACCAATTTGCATCATACTACAACATACTACGGACAACAAAACTCTACTATCTACTACATATTCTTCCATTATTATTAGGGAACTACTTATTAACGATCATCAATCATCAAGTTGTCCCTGATTCGTTATTCATTCGTACAAATCATTAGCTACTCTATAAAATGTCATTATGCATTATTCATTAACTAATGGATCATTAGCAGTTAGTTTCTTAGTTCCATTAACTTGAACTTATTTACTTGAAATTTTGTGTCCTTAAGTGTTACATTGCTTTTGTGTGCAAAATCTCAATCAGCACACAAGTACTAACTCTAAACTGGGAGATAAATGGAGTGGTAAATGTAGAATATTTGCCTTTCAAATGTTGTGAGATATGCTCATGGTGGGAACTGTTGGGTCTCTGTAAATCACTTTATAAGGAGTACGGTCTAGATCTGCTCTATTTGAAAAGTTTCCTGAGATAACTTTTGTTATGAATTGCGTAAAAGGAAACTTCTGTTAAGTGCAAATACTTAACTGCAGTATTAGTACATAAAATGCTCTAATTTACACACTAATTACAATGTAATTTACAGATATGTTAATCATTTCTGATCAACAAAAAAACAATGTGTGCAAATACCGTATAACTTCAATTAATGACCTGGGCTTTTATTTGTTTTAATCACTGAAGTCAACGTGCTCATATTTGGAACAGGCGTCTTCATGGGACAGGCCTTTAATTTCTTTGCCACAAAACTTTTTTTCAAAGATGGGAAATACTATCAAATTGTTTATTTAAACCAGTATGATACTTTACTATTAGGTCAAATAACATATTAGTGACAAATAATTTCTGTAAAATGAACTGAACAATTGGATGGTGAATCTAACTGATCTAATGTTGTGTAGCATGTCTGTATTGACAAAAGTTTAAACATTTATATTTGTGTAGGTGATCTAAGCAGCTCAGTAGGTGACCCGGTGGATTTTAAGAGGTTTTATACATCCAGAGAATTTCTATAAAATCCAGACCAGGCATCTATCTGAGACCTTCATTAATTTGTCATAAAAGTGTAGCCACACCAAGCTCATAAAGGGGACCTGCGTCTAACTGGGACCCTGATTTTAATTGTAGTTTTACGGTATGCAAAAAGAATAACCATTATGTATGTAAGATTCAGATCATTTTCATTCTTTTCAAATTAAAAAATAGATTATTCTCACAGTGCATGATGGCGTGGACCTGGTATATGGGAGTGAGAACAAGGGTTTTTTCACACTTGGTGGTGTTGACAAAGCGGAACTTTCGACTGCGCAGGCATGGCGAGGACATGATCTCCTGCAGAGTGAAGCGCTCCACGCTCTCACACTCAATGAACTCCCCGTGGGAAGAAAGTGGGATATGCACTTCTGCAGAGGCCTCCTGTTGTCCTTGAACCTGGCAGCGCACCTGATCCTCCTGACCCGTATGCCGCTCAATGGAGAGCACTGTCAAAGCTGTCCCGGCCCCAACAGTGAAATTATCAAAGGTCATCTTGGAGCGGCTGGTGAAAGTGAAGGGAAGGCAGGAGTCCAGGCCAACAGGCCTCAGACTAACCATCTCCTCGACTGTGTTGTATGGCATCTCCTCCGGAACAACCTTGAACAAGCCTGATAAACAGTAACAAGTGTCAGTGGTCAGCTACAAGCCTGAGAAACTGTAACAAGTGTCAGTAATCAGCTA
>NW_023339807.1:18878108-18879076 GCF_004916995.1 Morone saxatilis | reverse complement strand
TGGTCAGCTACAAGCCTGAGAAACAGCAACAAGTGTCAGTGTCAGCTAAAGGCAAGTCAGTAGTTAGCTACAAAACAAATTTAGCTGTTCTCACAAGTGTTGTCTATAGCTCAGACCGACCTGTGTGGTTGATAGGCAGCTCAAACTTGTCATTGTTGTCGATGTCTTCACAGCAAACTGATAAGAGCTCAGTGCCAATGACCTTTATTAGATCCCCAGTAGAAAAGCATACTTCACTCCCAGAAATCTCATATATAGACCCTGAAACAGAAAGTAAGAAATCGAGTAAAGAAGGAACAAGACAACAAGCACAGCAATAAGAAGATATATCAAGGATAAATAACCTGTTTTCCTATATGTTTTCATATTTTCCTGTATATAACTGGGACACAATCTTACTACTCTTATAAGAAATGTAAAATGATCAATCATGAACAATACAAACATTTCTACTAAAACTAATACTCAGTCTGATTTTGCTACAACGTCTGATTTGGAGTTTAGGAAAGAAGGAAACATGTCGACTATATAGATATAAATGAATGCAATAGACACAGACACAATACAAAAATCTGGAGTGTTCTCAACTCTAATATCTAATCTCTTCAGCTTTGTCCTTATCTACTCTCACAGTTTAGGTTCACAATAGAATCAAACAATAAAAAGGCCTACCTTGGAAATAAACTCCAGAGCAAACTTGTAGAATTTTTTGGCCCAAACCCAAGTGTTGTCCAAGTGCAATTAATTCTGAAGTGGCCAAAAGCAGTTGTGTCTGCCATCACCTGCTGCCGTCAGTGTGTGTCCCAGAAAGGAAGGCAGAACAGCAAATGACAAGAGCAGCATAAATGGAGGCTGCTTTCTCAGTCACAAACCACAAAACTGAATGAGGAAGTTACAGGAGTGGTTTGCACAATACTTGCAGTCAGAGGTGGAAGCCAATCGAAAGGACTTATATATATATATATATA
>NW_023339807.1:18874036-18878008 GCF_004916995.1 Morone saxatilis | reverse complement strand
TATATATATATATACTGTGAATGTTTAAAGAAAATGTGTGGAATTTGTTATTTATTCCCGTTACTTATGTCGCTATATTTCAGTGGGACTCACACTATTTTCAAAAGTAATGTATTAAACAAGTTTTCTATCACTCAAAGACAGTAAGCTCTATACCTTTATAAGGAAAGGTGTCCAAATTTGCATGTGTGTACGTGTGGGAACTGCAAATTGCAAGTTCCCACACTCATTTTGTTGCAAAATGAGGGGGTTTGACGCCATGTCAAGCATAACAAACTGTGTGGACAGATTACACAGCTCCAAATAGAAGATCTTCCCCAGTTTGTCACACAGTAATGGTTGATACTTGACATGAAGGACAGATAAGTTTCACCCAGCTGATCCAAAAAAGGGTTCTCTGATTTCTCTGGAAATGTCTTTTTAGTCTCTGTACCACCCTTCACTTCAAATATATCCTGGTCAAATGTGACACATCAGTTATCGGGGGAATATACCCTCTATTCTCTCAGAAACATAGCAAAAAAAAAAAAGATAGCACCCTCACTTCCTTCTGCTGATCTGTGCTGCATCCTCCCACCTCTGTGACATGACGAAGCAGCCCCTCACAGTATCTGACAAAACCCACAACATTTTCCACTTTCCTTAAAGATCAGCCTGGTCTACTGTGTGAACCTCTTGAAGGGCTCCCCCCGTCTTTTCCATGATCCAACAATGCCACAAGAGATGCTACCATGACAAAACACCTGTGTTACTTGTGTAGAGAAAATGTAAATGTATGCTTTTCCTCAGTAACCAGAGTCAAGACATAACACCTCGTTAGGCCCTTGCAACGAATATTAACACCTGTCTTGTTCAGGTTCTAACACCTATACACAACAACATGAGTAATTCAAAGACATTTTCCTGCAGCACAGTTATTTAGTTAGTCAGATATCTGGGATCTGAGGACCCCTAGTGGTTTTAAAAGGGGATTCAAAGTTGTTCTTATTCACTGCAATTCCCCTCACTGGATGCTAACACAATGAGAGTATGATAAGTTTACCTCTTTTAGTTTAAGTTAAGTGACATAATTATATCCTATCAAATGGCTCTGGTGGCCTAATTTGTATGCAACGTGTTAGGACCGTAAGACTACAACTCCCAATAACCCAAAGTGACGTTTACCCAACATGCACCTCGGCTTTGAGAAGATGAGGCAAGATGGCGACTAAAATAAGCAAAGAGAGTCCTCCACCTTTTGATTGTCCATCATGGTGAGAAAATGCACGTGCGAAAGTTGTAACTATTTGTCTGCAATGCAATATCAGATGCAAACGAGCGAAAAAAACGCTGACTTATTTATATAACTCACTTTTACTCAGAGGGAAGCTTGTAGTTGCTGTAGCTAACGTTAGCAACTATGCCAGCTAGCAGGCTAACCCGTTAACGCTGCCATTGGTTTAGAAATGGCGTTGGGATGTGTGTTGTCGTCTTTTCTAGAAGATGCTTCACATGTTTAATCACAGGAGCGCAACTTACGCAGCAACAGGAGGCCTTCTGTGACGCCGATAGGACATTTTAACACTGCTAACCCTGTGTCTAGATCTGTGATAGCGTTGCTCTTGCAATAGATGACGACCGCAGTAAACGTTTCCATAAGCGGACTGTAGAGGTCCAAGCACTCGTTTTTATGAATAAATCTTCAAGCGCTACAAGAACAACCAAGCAGGGTTATTAATGTATTGTGTGTAGTGTTCAGCTTGGCCGACATGTTCTGTTTTAAATGTTTCAAACGCTCACAAAGCTATTTTCTTTCAGGGCAGGCAAGCCGCCCCCAGGGCTCCATCTAGACGTGATGAAGGGAGACAAACTAATGGAGGTAACCGGACGTTTGGAAATCAGCTTAATGCTGTTAATGCTACTGTAGTATTGTGGGTGGTACGTTTGTTGAATGCACCAGATACGAGCCTGACAGTCCCCCTTGGTTTTCTATGGCTGCATGGCTTCAAACGGTGCAAAAGCAACATTAGCCCCGAGATTTAAGCTTTTCAGTGGGAAGCAACACTGTTGAGTTATGGCTCAGGGGCACATTGCAGAGTGTCTGCAGACCTTTACCCCCCCCCCTTTAATGACCATGATTCACTGAAACTTGTCTCTCCCTTTTAGAAACTGATCATAGATGAAAAGAAGTACTACCTGTTTGGGAGGAACCCCGACTGGTGCGACTTCACCATCGATCATCAGTCATGCTCGCGTGTCCATGCTGCCCTGGTCTACCACAAACACCTGAAAAGGGTCTTTCTCATAGACCTCAACAGCAGTAAGACATTCTTTACATTCACACTTGTGTACTCATTTTAAGTTTAGATTCAGTGTCTGGCAAGGTTTAACTTACATGTTAAGGGCTGAAAAACTAATAACATTGATCTGCAAAGGGACAGATATTAAATGCAATTAAAAATGACAATGGACAATGAAGGGGAATTGTTAACTTTGCTACACGTGTATACAAAGTTTTAAGGTTTGCAGAGCCATCTTGAAGTATTTCCACCACCAGGACTGAATCACACAATGTAACATCTGCAAACTATGAATAACCTGTCGTAACATGTGCAAATCCGGTTTGAATGTGCCTGTTTTAGCACACGGTACTTTCCTTGGACACATCCGTCTGGAGGCACACAAGCCTCAGCAGGTTCCCATTGACTCTACAATATCTTTTGGGGCCTCAACACGGACCTACACCATCAGAGAGAAACCCCAAACCCAAGGCACCGCTGGCACAGGGGACAGTAAAACAGGAGAGGATGAGGAGCTGAAAGGACTGCTTGGGCTTCCAGAGGAAGAGACAGAGCTGGAGGTACATGTAGTTTCTTGAAAACAACATTGTAATGCTCTCAAACATGCACTATAAACAGAGAAAGAAAATGGCTGCATCTTGTGTCTTAATTATTGTTTTATTTTTATAGATTTGTTCATCAAGTTTAATAATTTGCATTTTGTTTCAATCTTTACAGGTTATAAATTGTATGAGTAGTAATAACTCAAATGCGCTGTCCTAAAATGTTTACATGACATTAACATAAGAACTAGTGATTGTATGGCCTGTTTATGCCTATTGCCTATTGATAACAAGTAACAAGTAGCTCTGTTAACTCCCCCCCTTAGTTTTATGATGCTATCTGTCTTTCTCGTGCTCAGTCTGTTATATTGTTGTGTTATAAAGTAGTAATATCTTGATATCAATGCAGCCACATTACACACGTTTTTCCTTTCTTGTCTGCATTCCACCAGAACCTTACAGAGTTCAACACAGCTCACAACAAGCGCATCTCCCTACTGACCATTGAGGAGGGTAACCTGGAAATCCAGAGACCTAAGAGGAAACGGAGGAACTCCAGGGTGACCTTCAATGAAGAGGACTCCATTATTAACCCAGGTACAAATTGTGTGAAAGCAGTATTGAAGAAAACACAAATACTGCATACCACTGTAATTTGGCTCGTATTTGGCACAAAACTTTCAGAGACAGAAAACATTTAATTAATAATTAATTTTCTGGCTTCATTTGGAAGGGTTTTGCTATGAGGGGCTTCCTGTCGTGCTGTCAATATATAACCAAGCTATATCAGCTATCACTGATCCGATATGTCCATTTCTACTTTTGAAGAGAAGAAATGCACCCAGCAATAAATTGTAACACTTGTTTTTTTTTTTAAATACTTACAGAGGATATAGACCCCTCAGTGGGACGCTTTAGAAATATGGTGCAGACTGCTGTCATCCCTATCAAGGTAAGCTTTGGTTTTGTCATTTAAAAAGTTTTGATTTAGTTGGCACATTTCAGTTGACAGGACACAAAGTATTACTGTGTTTTGTTACTTTTAAGCAAGAATAAAAACTGATTCTGCGTGAGCATGGCACCAGTGTTTGGTTATGGTCTGTTTCAACTGAAAATAAGTAGTGTGTGTCTATCTATATCTATATCTATAT
>NW_023339807.1:18865385-18873936 GCF_004916995.1 Morone saxatilis | reverse complement strand
AGAGGGCCAAAACACTCTGGGTCTCGACGACCTGACTTCAAAACGCATCCACGGCTACAGCTTGGGCGGTGGTCTCTATGGGGACTTGCCTCCCACCAGTCATGAGAACCAGCCAACAGGAGCACCAGGAGGTGCTGCTATGCAGGGAGGGCTTCCTCTGCCTTTCCCCAATCCAGCACCAGAGGTGGACCTGGCCCCAGAGGCTCCCCAGCCCCCTGTCACCCTAAACCCCACTCCTGTCACAGCCCCATACCTACCAGAGACCCACAACGAGCCACGCAAAAAGAAGTATGCCAAAGAAGCTTGGCCGGGCAAGAAACCCACCCCTTCACTACTCATCTAATCCGTTTCTTGAAGCTGCTGACTCTCAGGTTACCAGCAGATACATCAGGGACTATGACCTGGCAGAGGAAGTCATCACTTCTCATTTTCTGTTTTTATTTGTTGTGTTACTCATCATCATTACAAAAAGGCACCACGCAATTTCCCCTGTCGTCTGTCACGAGATAACATTTAAATTACTAAGTCAGCAGTTGATAAGTCGGCCAGAAAACCGTAGAATCTTGTCGATTGCAAACAAAATGAACATAAAAGACTTGGCAGTGAGCATTTGAGCCTCGGAGTACTTGGTCCGTATGTGACAGGTGACATGGATATGATGGGCCATTCAGTTATGATTTTGATGTGTTGGATGTAAAGTTGGATTTTTTTCTACTAAACTCGTTTCAACCTTTTTTTCACTTCTTTAGTATTTTGATAATGCTGTTAAACAAATGGCAAAAAAGTACTTTTATATAAAATATTTTACTGTGAGAAGTAAGGAAAGTCAGAGAATTCAGACCTGAAGTCAGTTTCTATCAAAACACAGGGCTGCGTTTTATTTTGAAACCTATTGATATAATATGATCAGGTGTTTTATTCACTGAAACATTTCCATTACATGCGTTAGACCAACATAATATCAACTGAAGTGTCTTGTATTTGTTCTAATAAGCCACTAGATGGTGACTTGTGCACAAAGGTTTTCATTGAGGATTGACTGCAAACTAGCAGGTACCATCATTAATGGCCTGTTACACTGACCTAATCTGTGTCCAAAATCTGTATGTGGCATCCCATGAAAGTGGTGCTGCAAACTTGTAGTTATTCATTTGGACTCTTCTGCAGATAAAAAGCCATTTGCACTGTCTAAAAAGTATGTTGATCATATTTGTCCTTTGGCTTTTTCCAGTATATTGAGTTTTAAATGGTTTGTCGGCCATTTCCCCAGCACCAGTATACTGTAAATACAAGGATTTTAAAGTACATGAATTGGACTGTTGTTTATTCGTAACAGAACATAGCAGAATTGAAATGGCAGCACATTAACAAATACCAACTTAACTGCAAAATAAAAAGTTAGTAAAAACAGAAATATTTGGATTTAGTATGCTTTAATGGTCATCATATTTAGTTTGAACTGACTTGAGACATAAATTCTTTGCACAGTAGCAGAAAAAGCAACAGTGTCATACATGTAATAAACTGGTGGAGCAAAGTAGTACTTCCAGTGTAAAGGTCCTGTGAAGTGGGGGAATTACCTCTTTTGGGGGCATTTTTGCTTTTATTCTAAGGTGGACAGTAGAGAGGTGACAGGAAATAAAGGAGGAGCAAGGGAAAGTGACCTGCAAGAGAAGCCCTCAACCAGAATCGCACCCAGTGGTTTCAGTAAATCTTACATCTTAACCACGAGGCCACCGCAACGCCTCTTTGTATTTCCTTTTGAAAAAAAGTGTTGTGGGGACATTTGACCGTAAGGTTAATACTACATGCACAATGATTAGATGACAAATAGTTGGACTTTTAAGTTCACCTTTCACCACTAAAGATCCACTGCTGTCTAGGAAGGAGCTGTTTTTTAGGAAGTTGCCATTTCATGGGATCTTTAGATAAGTGAAAGGTTTGAGATCAAAAACAGACGAGGTGTTTCACGTTTACAAACTGTGCTGGTGACTTTTTGTCCTTGTGGGTGTGTGGATTTTGTAATCATACGACTGTAAATAAAAAATGAATTACTTTTGACTCATAACTCTCTACAGTGATTTCAGCTGTGATTAATAATGGTGCATTGCACTTGCTGATATTAACTACCTGTATTCCAAATGTATACCAGATAAAAAAAAGGTCCTCTAAAAGCTTCTTAGCAACCAGCACAGGTTAAGAACAAAGGTTATCCAGTGTATTAAGAGCTTATTGTATACTGCACATAGGTATGTGCAGTATACAATACAACTTTATTTTGGTGGGAAACATTGACCTGATTTCTTTTTATCTCCAGACCTACTTTGGACCTGGTTATAAATGAGTTCATGTGGCACAGACTCAAATCTCTTTCATGACTGGCCAGACACGACTCTTGACACAATGGTAGTAAACTTTGCTAATGTTTAAGTACGGTTTATGGAAATAAATAAACTGAACTTGAACAAACACAATGTTAACAGGCTTTATGAATATGCTCAGAACTGAGAATATTATATTGGATAATGCATTTACAAATTAAAAAGAAATTGTTATTTAATTCATTTCTTTTTTATTAAAAACTGATTTTACCACCATGTAGGTCCTATTTCTTTTACACATATAAACTGCAAAAATGTCTCATTAAAACTGCCCCACTGTGAGAAAATGATTGTAGAATACAAATGCAGCTTCTAGTTTGGCAAGTAATCAGTCACTAAATAAAAGTCACAAAATACTGCACAGTTCATCATTTCATCATGATTTGTTAGCAATGTTATGTCAGTATATAAACTTAGTAAAGTGTTAGAAATTAATACTCAAAATAAAATTTTCAGTAGTGTATTTTCCAGGTTTCCATAATTTCCTGCACATATTTCCCTTTACACTTGTGGGTCTACAGGTTTGATCTTGATGTGGATGCCATTGAGTGAACGCAGCACCAGTCTAGGAATTATCTTGGGTTTCCAGTTGGGGTCCTCTATCAGGTGGTATTTCTTCAGTGTCAGGGCTATCACCACTTTCATCTCATTCATGGCAAAGTTCTGACCAATGCAGTTTCTGAGGGAGGAAAACATAAAAAACAGCAACATTATGAGGAACATGATAAATTAAATGCTTTTAAGCAATGATATAATAGGACAGCAACATGTCATCAGTACCATAATTAGTATTATTTTTGTAGTATGAACTGACATAATATTAGAATAGAGTGGACAAAAAATGTGTGAATAGTCCTGCACTAAATGTCCATATGATGAAGCACATGATAAATTGCCAAAAGGATTCACCACATTAGTTCTTACTGCAGGGCTATTGTGTTGTAAAGTGTTTCTTTTATGTTGTCCATAAATCCAAGTTCATAGTGTGTCTAGTAGTGTGTCTTTTCTGCTTTGTTTTCCTTCACTATTAAACTAAATCTGTAAGCAGAAATTATATTTGTCCATCTCAATCTTAAAGTTTTGGCAGATGAGCATTAATGTGACAATCGATTAAAATATTTGTTTAATTTTCTTCTTTTTGACACAGCACACGCAGCACCTCTCTGGGTAAACATGATAAGAAAACTGATTCCAGATAAGGGACACATGCACACAATGTTGTTCAATAAAATCCAAAGATCTGCAAAGTTTAGACGCTCCATTAAATACTAACTCCTGTTCTGTTTTGTAAGCTCAAGTTTGTACTGTACATTCACTGACATGATTCATATTATACTGGAGAATAATCCACCTTATCACACATCAAGCCTAATATCCTAACAAGTATTTCCCCTTGGGGTTTGTGTATTCTTTTAAATTGGATCAATCCTAGGTGAAACTACGTTCACCCTATCTCACAAGCCTGATTTTATTGTGTTGGTGAAAAGAGGGGTGGTGCTAGGTTAAACATCCACATACAGCATACATTTGTCAGATAAATGAATAGACAGTGGGTAGCTGTAAACTGAGATCCTACTTCACTAGTTTTTAATGACCCAGTCACAAGGTATCAGCTGTGGACAAACCTTGGCCCAGCAGAGAAGGGCACAAATGCATGAGGTGACCTCTTGGAAACATTCTCTGGTAGGAAACGCAGTGGGTCAAAGACCTATGTTGAGACAAGACAGTAAAAACAAATGGCAGTGTGGTGTTAATCATTTGGGAGCTGGCCAGCTAACCAACTCCAGGTTTAACAATTAAAAGGATAGTTCAGGTTTTATGAAGTGGGGTTGTATGAGGTACTTATCCATAGTCAGTGTACAGCAGACAGCGGTGGGCACGCCCCCTGTTTGGAGAAGCAGAAAGGAGTACCAGCACAGAAAAGCTAAGAAATGCACTGCTGTGTACTGGGGCTGAAGAAAAATGTATTTTAGCCACCTAAAAAATGTCCCACCTCAGTTTAACTGTATGCTATATTTAGAATATCTTCACCTCTTTATCTTGCTGTCAGATGGAAAACTGAAGCCTTTATATAGCACTCTCTCCACCAGACTCCTCTGACAAAAACAGTAATTTTAGTTAGTTAGTTGGTAAATTGCTGTGAATTGAGGCAGCGGTGGACCAGCAACTCCTGTATCCTGTGAGGTTTATATTAGATTTTGTCGAAGGAGTCTGGTGGCTTTGATGATACCAACTTGTATAAATTGGCTTCTGTTTTAACGTTGAAAGGGCTGTTCTGGACGGCAATGTAAAAGCAATTAACAATCTCTAAATAGTATAACACTTGAAACTAATAAAGAATTTTTTAGTGGGCTTAAGTATGTATGCCCCCATTCCACAGCGTGCATTGCTTTAGCTATCCGTATTGGTACTCCTGTTGCTACACCAACTGGGGGCGGTGTAGACTGCTTCCTACTGTACACTGACTATGGATAAGAACCTCATCCAACCCCACTTCCAAAAAACATAACTATCTCTTTAATTAATCAATTATGCACTAATTGTATGACTACGTCACTTCTATCATTTGACACAGGTTATACAGAAGCAGGGTGCTGGGCTAGCACAGCAAAGAGAGATCATAATTGTACTTTCATCACTGGTTCTATTAACAATGTACACCATGTAGTGAGCGGGAACAGGTGAGCTTTCACTTCACCAAGATTTCTGCTCAGATTGACATCTTGACTTACATCAGGGTTTTCCCAGACAGTTGCATTCCTGTGAATCCCAAACACACTTGTGCCAATGTAACTACCTACAAAAAAGAAAAGAAATGTGTGTTTTAGTTTAGGTGATAGATTGTGCAGGGACTGGACACATGCAAAGTGTATGAATATCAACAGACCAAACTATAATATACAAGTGTGCTTCCGCTACTATTTAACGCCTGAACGAGCAACAGCCTGTCAGCGTCAGTTTGACCACTACAACCGGCTATGTCGTCAATCATTGGACAAACCCACATAACCTTTGGAAAATGTATTTTAAATGACCCAGAAGACATCTGGGATATTTTCATTTGATAAAATGGTGCAGCCATAATAATACAGCATATGGGGTTTTGTATGTGGAATTGTTTTAACAACCTTAAAGCTACTTTTGGGAAAACAAAAGAGGAAAATGTTATAAAATAAAAAAATATTTCATCCTTTACCAGTAGGGTAAAAGTTATTATGTATGCAAAAGTATGCCTTATCTACATGAACTTTCCAAAAAAATTAACAACAAACCTTCCGGCAAAGTCCTTCCATCACAAAAGGTAATAGGTTTGGTGATTTTTCTGGACATTCCTGGTACAGGCGGGTAAATACGAAGGGATTCTTTTATGCACATTGTAGTGTATGGAATTTTACTGAGATCCTCCCTTAAAAATAAGACAAGACACAAGGTTTGGTTAGTTGTTGACATTCTAAACAATAAAGTGCCAGCCAAAACCTCACCTACAGCAGCTGTTGTTAAACATACTGGCACTACCTTGCATAGCAATGTTTTCAACACTACACTAAGCGTACCAGTCCATGGTGTCTTTGCCATCCAAGACTTGCATGATTTCATCCCTGCAAATCTTCTGGTGTTCTGGGTGGCAGGCCAGACTGTAGAGGATGAAAGAGATGCCACTGGCTGTGGTGTCATGGCCCTCAAACATGAAGGTGTCCACTTCTGCTCGTATATCTTCATCTGACAGACCCTGCTGTTTCTCATCCTAAAGGTGAGATAAAAGACCAAACTATAAAAAATAAATGGGAAATAAACATACTATTTGTGCCATTACTGCTACGAGTACAACTACTATTACCACTACTACAACTAGTAGGAATAGTAACTATCTACTTTACTTGTAAAACACTTTAAAAAGTAGTGTACGTAACAATGAAACTGTGATAAAAAAGCATAAAATATGCATTAAAAATAATGGCAGGTTGGTACTGAGTAATGGAAGTCACAGAGATAACGTGAGTCTACTTGTCCACCAGGTCAAAAGTGGAGCTGGCAGAGACAAGCTTTTTCTCTCAGTAAATGTTGCATCCAAGGACATGACATATTTTAATATTTGCCTATATACTATATTGACTTTTGATAAAACTGTCTTATCTTTTTATCTGGTAAAGGGCTGTACATGATGGTATATCAGCAAGAAAGTTGAGGTGAGTTAGGCACCGGCAGCTTAGGATGTTTACAGCAAGCAGCATTGTCCTATCTTGTCTTAATCAGCCCCTGCACAAAGAATTTAAAAGTTTTAGTCTTCAAGCCGCTGCTCAAGAGTGTTTCATAAGAAGACAAAAAGCCTGACTGCTGCTTTTGTATCTGTGGCCATTTATATGCTGAACATGAGACAGCTTATGCACATTATCAGCAGCCTTCTTTGTTTCCTTCTGCACTGGGGTTTTTCCCCCTGTGCATGATATTTACACATTCTGCCAAATTCTAATATGATCTCAGGTGTTATACATGACTTATTGTTTTTATTATATCCTCTCAGTTAAACAGTGTAACTTTTGCACATGCATGCCATTTTTCAACTCTTGTTTCTACATTGTGTTCAGACTGGGAGATAACAAAACAGTTGCATTTATTGTTATTTATTTATATACAAATTGCTTTTTTTCACACAGAAAATTGGTCAGGAATCGATTGATCATTCGATAAAGAATAGGACCAACAAGCAGAATCGATAATACCATTGTATTAATAAAATTGTATCAATCCCTATCCTCAACTCTACTGAGTGCATTCTTCCAATTTTAATTATTATTATACATGGTTATCCCTACTGTCTTATTTAAAACCTAACTTAACATTGGTTTCAAATCCACACTTGTTTACTCCCTATTGCTCAAACTACCATACAT
The DNA here is from genome assembly GCF_004916995.1 of Morone saxatilis. Taxonomy (NCBI): domain Eukaryota; kingdom Metazoa; phylum Chordata; class Actinopteri; family Moronidae; genus Morone; species Morone saxatilis. The sequence goes on along the minus strand of NW_023339807.1, from coordinate 18,866,663 downwards.
GTCTCCACACAGGTTAAGAGCAGCCCTGGTGTTATGTTGAAATTACCCCGCTGGACTGCCTTCTTCCATCTGCAGACTGCACATTGCACAACACTCCATGGAAGTTTAAGTCAGTGCTTTGGTTACATCACTCATTGAACCTGGCTCGCATCCCCACATTCACTGACTTAAATTCATTCAGAACTCTGGAGCACAGATCATTAATACTCACTCTGTTTTAACAGCATCTAACTAACTTATTGCTGCCTTATTGTTTATTGCATGTCTTAAGTTTGATCGTAATTATACTGTTTGTTATTTTCTTTATACTTGCTGGTGGTATGCTATGTTAAACAGATTTAACATAGCTTACCATCTATTTGCAGATGATATCCAACTCGACTTTTCTTTTAAACCTAGTGAGGCTTTCAGGTTATTTAGGCTCCAGTACTGTCTTAATGCCTTTAGGGACTGGACTGCAGAAAATGTTCTATAGCTCAATGCTCAATGATAAAACTGAGGTTCTGGTTTTGCTCCAGAAAATGTTGCCCTCGTGATTATGCATAGTATTGGGCCTCTTCCCTCTGCTGCCCACTCTAATCTGTGTAATTTTGGGGTAATATTTGACAAATCCTTAAGCAGTGGACCAGATCTTGTTTTTTTCCAACGGATATCAGCAAACTGAGATCCATAGTTTTAACTGTTGAACTCGAGATGCTTATACATTCCTTTATTTCATCATGCATTGATTACTTTAATGCACTTTTTGTGCCCACATTACCCCTATACTTAGGTCCCTTCACTGGCCCCCTGTTGCATATAGGATACAGTTTAATTTTCACCCTTATGTACAGAGCTTTGCACATCCAGGCTCCTGCATATGTAGCTGAACTACTGCAACCGTACACATCAACTCACTCCTTTGGGCCAAATGTGCTAAATTTGCTGTCTGTCACGCACCCGCCTTAAAACCCGTGGTGATCGAGCTTTTGATGCAGTAGCACCTAGACTGTGAAATGCTCTGCCCCCACTCTTACGGGCTGTAGATTCTGTAAATTCCTTTAAAAAGCAGCTGAAGACACACTTGTTTAGACAGTGTTTGGGTACGTGCATGCATTACGTTTACATTTTTTGTATGTATGTAAATGTATGTATGTATGTGTGTGTGCCTGTGTGTATGAATGTATATATATATATATATATATACACTGCTAGATTTATATACACTGCTAGATTTTATTATGCATTGTTGTATACCGTCTCTGTAAAGCACAAGACTTATGTCTGTGAAAAGCACTA
>NW_023339807.1:18864215-18865285 GCF_004916995.1 Morone saxatilis | reverse complement strand
TTATGTCTGTGAAAAGCACTAAATACATTTTACTCACTTATTACTTATTTGATGATTTATAATCTATTATCTTATATATGGTGAAAATGAGTGCCACGAATGGAACAAAAATGTATGATTGTGCTTATTATTATTACATGTGGTGTTTTAAACCTTAGCTACACATCAAACTCACCAATGTCAATACATTGAGCAAAAGTGAGAATTTCCTGAAATCAGTAGGTAAGAAAACTTGACGCTACTTGACCACTTAACATACTCTTGCCCCAAGAGAAGGATGTTCAGAAAGTCCAAGTTTTTCTTGGCCTGTATGCGGTCCAGCTCCTTCTCTTCCTTTAGTGCTTCTTTCCTCTTTTTTATGACTTCCTCTTCAAAAAACAAGATAATGGATGAGTATTGGCAGACTAACCATATTTAGCAAAAGCTCAGTGCATGAGTGTGCTATCTTGCAAATTATTTAAATTGAGTATGATTGATATTTACTCTCAGATTGTCATTAATTATGTGTTCAGATTTTACCTGTATGACTGTGAGCCACTTTGATTGCTTTTCTGTATCTGTACCCATGTGGGCTGAGGTAGAAAATGAAGTCATTGTGGTATGGAAATGTCCTTAACCGCAGGTTTATCAGATTACTCAGCTCATACACTGCTTTGATGTATGCATTTGTTCCACTGAAATGAGAACACAGGCAAACATTTAAAAGCTACATTTCCTTCACTTGTGATTCAGACAACTGAAACAGTAAAAACTGACAACACAAAATTGAAATAGTGAGTGATGGGAAAAGCTTTGTGTCGTCTTACCTCTCAGTCTGACAGTTGCTGTTGTAGCTGAAAGCACACTTCAAGATGCTGTCCAGAGTCATAAGGCTCACATGTTGAAACAATTCAAAGGAATTGTTGCTGTTTGCATAACTTCGCCATTTGTCCTGGCAACAGTGAGAGAACAGATGTGACATCTCTGCAGGGAAAAAAACTCCAACGCACTCATTAGCTCAAATTTTGCAACTCTACCACAAAATATGATAATTAACCTAACCCTTAAAAGGTCCAGCATGTAGGATTTAG
>NW_023339807.1:18852477-18864182 GCF_004916995.1 Morone saxatilis | reverse complement strand
CTCGCTTCACCCTCCCTTTCCGAGCTTGAAGACACGCAAAAAAACACAAACGCCTATATCTAGGGCCAGTGTTTGGTTTATTCCTTCTGGGCTACTGTAGAAACATGGCGGTTTAACATGGAGGACTCCATGGAAGACGACCTGCGGCTTCTATATATACAAACAGCTCATTCTAAGGCAGCAAAAAAATAACGATTCCTATATAAAGGTGATTATACACTAATTATACTCCGCCAATAGCGCTTCCTAAATGTTAAACATTGGACCTTTAACATTATTTCACCATTACAATCTTTATTTGTATTTGTTATTTTTTACTTTTTTCATTTATTTTTTAGGAATTGTGATTTACACAACTAAACTTTACATACCAACATAGTTTTAGTCGAATCTGACATCAGTTTTACGTATGGTTTCAAAACGTCATAATGGAAACCTGGGGTCAAGAGCCTTCTGTGCCGAAACCACTTCTGACCCTTCGACACCAATAAGCCTTCTCCTGAAGACAAACAAACAGTGTGTGTGTGTGTGTGTGTGTGTGTGAGTAAAGCAGCTGAAAAAACAACTCTGCAATAGGCCAAAAAATGCACCATGAGACAGGCGGAGCCCTCTTACCAATCCAAGACAGAATAAAACGATATGAAACATCATCTTTTGGCTCTGTTGGGAAACAAACAAATAAAAACTGTTACATTGACCTTTACCTATAAAACTGTAGTAAAATGGTCCCATAAAAGCACTGAATTTAACACTACGAGGTTTTAATGGTGTATCATTTCAGCAAAGATAAAAAAAAAACTAATGGCTCACACACCTGTTGATGACAGTATGGTTTTCACATAATCTGGATGGTGGATGTTGAGGACACAAAAAAAGGGACCAAACCACAATGGGAAGGCATAAGGGTATTGTTTTGTCCATGCCATTAAAGTGTCAAAGTCTGTCCCATCCTGTTTAAACTGAGAGAAAAATTAAAACATAGGTAGCTTAACAAACACATTTTAACCCTGCAGCCTGCATGCTTTGTAACTCTTTTACGTATGACTGAACCACTGCGGCGGATAGTGTTTGCCTGGACTGTGATGTTTACCCACTGCGTATCTCTAATGAGCAGTAAAGTAAATACATATAATATAATATAATAAATACAAGTTCATACGGATTATTGGAAGTTCAAGTCCTTATTATGCAGGAAAAAAAATAGGATATACAAGCCAAATAGACTTTGCACATTGTGTAAATTACATAAAGTTGCTGCTTTTTTGGCTGCGTGCTGAATGAATTACCTCCAAAACATGTCCAAAAAGCCAGTGTGTCGGTGGTCCTGGGAAAACTTCATAGTTTCGGAACACGTCCCTTCTTTTGGCGAGCAAAGTGGCGAGTTTATAGACGACGGCAACAAGACAAAGTAGAGCTAACAAGTGATGCAAACCCGGCCAGCCCCACTGCAGCGTCAGGTAAGCTTCAGTCAACTCCATTCCGACACAGACGCAAAGAAGTGGCGTACTTGACGACAAACACTGAGATGTAAAACACAACTCTCAAGTGGATAGGTATGACGTAATGGCAGGTGGGCGGAGCATCTCCTCGGGGCCGGTCCGTCCCATGATGACTTCATGTGCGGACGCAAAAAGCGGATTTTGGAGCATCCGATAACAAGGCATTAGATTAGATTAAAGAAGGTAAGGGTTTATTTTTGTAATGTTGACCAAAGATGTGAAATTTAGTTTGTGAAATCTCTGTTAACAACGGATTATGAAGACATGTTTATTCATTAAAAAAATGAGGTTACTATAATAACATGATCTTTTTATTATCTCTCTATTAATCTCTCATCAATCTGTTTTTTGAAATCAATCAGAAACATACAGAACCAGTTGTACAAATTACAATTCATGTACTCAAGTAATTTATACATTTTCTTCTAGATGTATTTAACCACATACGTTATAATGCATTAACAGCACTGGACACAAACTGTTTGATATGAGAATGAATTGTTACTGATGCACACAGTTTACTTACTGAACTGTTTAAGAGAGGCATTGATCCATCTGTGTGGTCTATTCTGTGGTGCTTTTGATCAAAGCTCAGACTGCAATAGGCCATCATGTTAAAATTAAAAATTAAATCAAAACTTTAAAGAACTCACAAATGAGTAAGGCAACAGTGCTAAAATCATTAAGCATGAATAAGCTTGTTGTGGATATGTGACTCACATCTGATTCATGTTGTTCATGTCATGTAAACTTTTCCATTGTTGCACTTTCCAGACACTGTGCTTGTCAGTGCTCGCTGTAAACCTAAATGATCTTTTGACATTTCAGAGCCTTAAAATAAACCTCTAAACCTCATAACTGCAGCGCATGAAAGCCTTTTGGAAGTAGAAACACTGCAAAAAACAGCTGATTTTAAGCCTGGCAGATGAGTAAATTGAATCAAGAGCACAATTACAATGTTTGTTTTACTCAAATAAGTTACATCGTATCTCATAGACAGCAGAAAAATACAATCAGTTTGACACCTTGACAACACTTGCTACTGCTGTACATACTGCACTTCAACACATATGCTAATGCAAAAAGTGTAATAAATGCCACACAATCAGAAAAACAGCGTGGGTGAAAGCCACGGTAAATTTCCTCTGCATTGGCTGTTGGACCACTTCCGATGTGTCTTGAATTCAGTCGTTACGCTCAATCTAAAACCTTCTGATGTGAGACAGAGTCTCTGTTTTGAAGAACAGTAATAGTGTAACCACTGAGGGGGTGTTTCTATCTGTTCAGCATTGTCTTTATTTCTGCAGAGACATGAGTGCCTCAAGCATGATGCAAAAAGGCTTTATTTTTCTACTGATTATTTGGAATTCATCCTTTTTTGCCTCAGGAAATAGTAAGTAAATCAATCATTGATATTACACTGTATTTAAAATGCAGTTTTGTGTTGTTACTGTTGTTTGGCAATACATTATTCATATTTTACGTTTTTGAAGTGACTATTAACAGAAATCTTACATTTTAGCAGGTGAAAATCATCTTCAATTGCCGCTGGGATGTGAAGCTGTGATACCATGTCAACATAACAGTGGCTCCGTCTCTTTCAAATGGTATTACGAGAAAGATGGAAGTAGTAACAAAATCCAGATATTTTTTGAAGACAAGACAGGAGTACAACACCGTCAGCAGCTCCTCCGTCCCAGAATGAAGGTTCTGCGTGATCGTTCCTTGGTCATTGATAACCTCACAGAGGAGGATGAAGGCCTTTACTTGTGTGAAAGTTGTTTTAAAGACAAATGTTGGAATAAATATACCAGAGTCACCATTGTGAAGAAAGGTCAGAGCAATTGTGATTGTTATAATATGTTAAAAACCAGAATATATTAAGTTCCAAACTGCTTTGTGTATTCTAAACATTTACCAAATCCCATCCTCTGTTTAAACAATTTATACCTTTTTTTTCTCCAGGAATTCTGAAAGAAACTAATAAGACATTGTACGTTACTGCGGGCAGCAATTTTATTCATGCATGTCCAGGTGAATTGACTAACTTAAAATGGACTTTTGAAGTCAGTAACATGACTGCACTTAGGGAATCACACTTTGTGACTTCCAACAAGTCTATACACATTTTAAATGTCAAAAGAGCAGATGCTGGGATATATACCTGCTGGACAAGTGGATGTGATGGACACGTGCATAAGCTACTTACTATCAACTTGTGTGTTATTACAGGTGAGAAAATAACACACACATACAGTGTTTTATATCAAAATTAAACTGTTTAACTTATAATCTTTTTTTCTGTTTTACAGTACACCACAGAGAGGATTCATCTGTTTCTTGTGCTGTGGTGTGTGACATGGAATTCAGTAAAATCAATCCAAACAGCACATCGAATGTGACAGACACAAGGAAAGGACTTGTAGATGCATATGGGGTTTTAAATTGCAGTACAAAGCAGACGTTTGATGGATACAGCACAGTTAACAGCACTCTTGGACCTCTTGGACCATCAAATGCTTTTAATAAAACAGGTGGGTGTTTTTCTGTACTTTTATTTAAGAAACTCATGACCTGAATGAAAGAAATATTCATTCTTATGTTTTTGGTTTTTCAGATATACCTTCAGAGCCTGAATATCTGATTCCAATTATTTATGGAACATCAGCAACCCTTACATGTCTTATTTTAATAGCACTTTTAATTTGCTACCTCAGACCAAGATTGCGGGCAGGTAGGCTATGCAGCTCTTTTTTTTTTTAAACTTCCTGTTTATTGCTTGTTCAGTGGTCTGCTGCCTTGAAACAGATTTTTAACACTGGGCTCAGCAAGTTTAGCTGTCCCCCCTCATTCTGTTTCCGTTTCTATCTCTTTAAGCGTTTCCTATATGCATTTGTTGCTGTGGCTTGAATGGCAGGGTAAGTGTTATATGATGGTGATGGAATAACCTTATACTACATGCAGCAATGAACTAACATGTGTGATGTTCTGTTGGGTGATGAAATGTCTTACTTTTTACTGCAGGTGGAAGAGGAGACTTCGGTGATTTATTCATCAATTGTCATCAGGAGACCTGCTAAAATAACAAACAATCATATGACTTACAGTGAATGTGTGTATAGTGAAATAAATGTATAGAGAAAAAGGTCCATAAACATGGTCCATAAATGCCATAGATGTAATGAGTTCCCTCCTTCACTGTCATATAACTGAGTAAATGATTCCTCAAAAAATGGGCTTCATGACAGAAAAGTGTATGTGACTTCACCCACGCATGTTCTAAAGGGAAATTTTGAAGCAATGGATGTTTTTTGATTAGGAAGTTTCCTAACTGAGTGAAGTGACCCACAAATAAAAGCTGACAATTCTTTCCACAACAAAAATTACTTTATTAGTTTCTTTACTTTTTTCAATCAAACACAGGGGCATCCTTTCTGAATAACAATTCAGGTGTTTCAAACCAAAATATTTATATTGTTCAATAATTTGAATGAGAAACGTTGGGTTTGATACTAATTTATTAAAGTGGTTTATGTAAAAATGTATACTACTTGTGTCTACTGTTTTGATGTACTATAGCTACAATATACAGAGGTGCACATACTGTATTTAAGTACATATTTGGGATATTACACTTTACTTGAGTACATTGGCAGAAATAAATATTGTACCATTTAACTCCACTATATTTATTTGACAGGAATAGTAACTTACATTAATAAAATTGTATTAAGAATTTAAAATTGGTTACACCTAAAAAAGCAACCACATTAAAATGCTTCCACAGTGGTGGAAAGTAAGTGCATTTTCTTACTGAACTTAAGTCAAATTCTGTGGTAATTATTTCATTTTATGATTTCTACTTCATTATATTTTATAGGGAAATACTGTACTCTCCCCCTCCATTACATTTACTTAACAGCAATAATTACTAGATTTATATTTTAAATACAAAACACATCATGAACTTATAAAATATCATTGTTGTTATAAATTAAACTATAGCTACTTAAAATCATCTCCACCTCAACCAGCTACAACAATTAGTATGGCTTGCATTTTAATTAGTAATAATAAAACAATAATATCGATAATTTTAACAGCATGAAGAGTTCTTTTACTTTTGTTACCTTAGGCCTACATTTTGCTTATAATAGCTACTTCTGCGCAGTTAGGAAAGCTTTGTAATGGTAAAGTATTTTTTACAGCGTGGTTTTGATACTTTTAGCAGTAAAATAAAAAGTGAAGTAAATCTGAGTTCTCCCACCATTGCTTAAATGTTAATTTGTCACTTCTGATAACCCAATTATATGCCTTTACTCTAAAAGGGATCATCTTATTCACAGTTGAATAATGAAAACATTTAAAAACATAATTTAAATACATTTTACTAACAGTACTTTCAGGAAAATGTTGTGTCCAGGTCTTTTACTGTCAATGGGGTATTTGGTATGCTTTTAATTCACTTGATCCATCACTTGGTACATAGGAAAATAACTGATAAATGGTACTCCAGTGTGTGATGTAAAGTAGTCTAATTTAACTATAACTCATGCTACATACTCCGGCACAGAAGGTGGAAGTATGTACCTTAATAGTCATGGTTGGATCCCGCCATAAAACCAAAAGAAGAAGAGGAAGAAGTTACTCCAGTTCTCCACTAGGTGGCTGTAATGCGCCTCAAAGTTGGATGCTAACCACTGGGGAGGAAAAAAACAGAGGGAGAAGAGAAATGGGTTTCATTCACTGTTACTGAATGTGTTTATTCTCTTACTAACTAACCGAGCTGTGTTGTTACTTTTCTTTTAATCGGCTCTTTGCTTTCACAGATAAATATAAGTCACCCCGTTCACGTAAGTTGACGTTGAAGCTTGTAACGCAGCTTTCATTGTGGCTAACTCATGATATCAAACTGTGTAGCTACTAGCGGAGAGGCCTAGCGGATCCTCGGTCTTTACTGCGGAGCCTCTACCGAACACGAACACCCGACATTTATCCGCTTTGACCTCAGCGAGCGAACATTGTGTTGTGCAATGAAACAAACTGCTGCATAGCATTAAGTTAGCCAGCTATCTCACTTTATTTAGCGAGCTAACACTGGTAACATTGCGTGCGTGTGTTATGATACATAATGAGCTGATCACATTTCCCTCCTCCAGATTCAAAAACAACTCGAATAAAGATGGAAGCTCCGCCAGTCACAGTGATGCCTGTCACCGGGGGCACGATCAATATGATGGAGTACCTGCTGCAAGGTGAGCAATGTCAGAGCATGAGTCATGGGAAAGTGTTGGGATGAAACCATTCTTCTAAAAGATATTTCCTTATATTTGGTGTTTGGATAACGGAGTCCCAAATCGTCAATCTTCATTTAAACAAACGAGATATTAGAAACACTATAAAATGCGATGGAATTCAACATTACCACAAAATACAGTCTGACCTCTTTTTAAGACAGTTGAATCAATAAGTGAATATTATAACGTTCATTAAGGTGGGATTTATTGCATGACTGTTACACTACAATGTTTTATGAATGTTTCATTTATATATGTATGCATATTTTTCTCTACTCTTTGTTTCTTCAGGCAGTGTGTTAGACCAGGCCCTGGAAAGCCTCTTGCATCGCCTTCGAGGTCTATGTGACAACATGGAACCGGAGACCTTTACAGATCATGAACTGGTTTATCTTCTGAAAGGCCAACAAGGAAATCCTTTCATTCTGCGTGCCCGTCGCTCACTCTCCCACCCCACATCTCCATGGCACCTACGTTACTTAGGCCAACCTGAAGTCGGAGACAAGAGCCGCCATGCTTTGGTGCGCAACTGTGTGGACGTGGCTGGCTCTCACAGCCTGCCAGAGTTCCTCAATGAGATGGGCTTCCGCATGGACCATGAGTTTGTGGCTAATGGGCACATATTCCGCAAAGGTGCAATGAAAATTGTGGTGAGTAAGCTGTCACGTATCCTGGTACCGGGGAACACGGAGAACACAGAGCGTCTGTCGCTTTCATACCTGGTGGAGCTGAGTGTGTTGGCTCCTGCCGGTCAGGACACTGTGTCAGAGGACATGCGCAGCTTTGCTGAGCAACTCAAACCCCTGGTTCACCTGGAGAAGATTGACCCCAGCAAACAGAGACACTGAATGACATTGTTCAGAGGGTCAACTCTGACTACCATGGACAAATCAGACCTCCTATTTTTCATTTTTATATGATATTTTTACCTAAAATTAAACACTTGACTCAACAGTTACACTTCTCGTCATTTGTTGTGTGAAGTTTTGACACGGTAACCTTATCACGCTTTCACCAATGAATACAGCACAGTTTTGGTGAAGTCATTGCCAGATCCTATACATTTATACATTTATAGTATATGCATAAGGCTACTCCTGTAGAAACACTCTCCTGCACAGTGGAGTTTGTTGTGTTTACGGAAGAACAATGGTGTTTTGTTTGGGAATAAATAGAAATGTAAGAAGCTAGTGCTGCATTGAGTGTAAAGCAGCAAAATAATGACTTCTACCACCTTACACCTACCAGACAAGTCATATTTATCATAATAATAGATCTTTACAGCATGACTTAGGGTGGCTCCTGGAATTTAATAATTTTAAGTTTAGGTTTAAGTTTAAGATGCATTCTTGACTGATTATGTTCTTTGATTGAAAAGTGAAACGTATTTATCTCTGTAAGGGATTAACATCTTAAAAAACCCACTTTATTTAAATTTATATCAGTTATCCATAGTTCCCAGAGTATGATGTTGCACACGGACTTGTTTATTATCTACTGAAGTAACATTTGTTTAAATATGAATTGTGTTCTGTGTTTAAAGCTATTGGTTTGTTTTTTAATCAATATGTTGAGTCTATAGCTTCTCATGAACACCTTCATTTTACCCCACTAGGGGTCTATCTTGCTCTTTGTGTAACGGTCTGCCTTTGCTGAATGCTACCTCAGATCATCTACCGGAGCTGTGGTTGCCATGGAAATAATTAGCTGTGAGATCTGCACATCTTTTCCCCCCACTCTAATTAGCTTTCTCAATTGCTTAATGATACATAGACCTGTGAAAGCCTTTCTTTCTTCCCCTCAACAAAAGCATTGATTTTCCTCTCTTCCCCTCTCATTTCTACTGTTAACCCATTAGTGCCTCTTTCATGGGAACTTGAGCTGGGACTATTACACATGAAAGCACTACAGCTGCCTCAGGTTCTTCACTCTTCATGCTGAATTCCAAAATGGCCTGTATGCTAGTGTGTCAACATTATGGCCAATCTGCTGCAGAGACTGGAGTAACTAATGCACATCCTGTCAGTTATGATAATAATGTGGGCTATAAGACATGAGTGCTTCTAATAATACCCCTACAGTAAGATGCATTTACAGGGGTTGCAATGTAAAGTGACCATGTGCATGTCTGAAGGGAGAGCTCGAGGGCAGATGGCTGTCTCTACATGTCGACCTACCTGCATATCAAGGTGATAAGGACAAACTCGCTGAGGTGGAAAGGTGAGATGACATTGCTTCCACATACATTTGGTGCACTTTGAAAACCAACCTTTGAATATTTGAATATATAGTACATTATACCGGTAAGGGATTGAACCTAATTTTATAGTTAGCTACTTAATACATCAAGTTGCCTGTCAATGAGACCGCATTATCTGATGGAGACAGTTTCATGTTCCAACATCCAGAAGCAGACTACTGGCCCTTAGGACGAAAGCATGATGTTTCAGCTCTGAGTGAATTATGTATTAAAGAGGCAGATGCCTCCTTGCCCAAGGCTTTATGTGTCCAGCATGGCTACACTACAGTATGCTGGCTTTCTTCCACTTAAACTTGTGTTTAGCACAGTGCTCTTTGGTGATGAGCTGGACTCCCACTGCACCTCCACTCCGCATTGCCTGGAGAACAGAGGCAGAGCTAGGCTAATCAGTGTCTTGGCATCAGGCCTGCACGGCTATTGTGGATGAAGCCAACTACTGACTTGCACAAGTGAGGGATTTAACTCTTTGCCAGAGGCAATATGATATTCAGCATGGTTTATTTCAAGAAATTGAGACTGGAGTGACACCCTTCCAATTCCATTGCATTCGTGCAAAAATCCTGATAGATCTAAGAATATGGGTGTCAACAGGGGTTAGAGTTACAGTATGTGGAATTTGTTGAGTGTGTGGGGTCATGTAGACTGCAAGAATTCTGATTTTGTATTTTATTATTGTATCATTTAATTTATTAGAACATTTTGAAAGATTTCTCTGAACCCAGTCTTCAAATTGCTTGTTATCATATGTTATCATAAATAGAACCTCATATGGTTTTAAATTTGAACAAAAGTTGTAATTTCATGACACAGATGGTCTATGCACGTTCGGCATCTATACTTACTACGGCTGCACCACACTAATTATTTTCATTATCAGTCAATCTACTTTTTATGTTTTTGTTTCACTGATTGATCATTTTGTCTGTGAAATGTTGAAAATGCCCCTTACAAGTTCCCAGAGCCCAAGATGCAAATTGCATATTGTTTTCTAACAGCCCCAAACCTAGAGGTATTTAATGAAATTAAAATAAAAGCAGCAAATGTTTTGATTTTGAAACCAGAAACACTTTTTTAAAATTGATAATATACCTAAATAATTCATTGATTATACTGTAGAAACCTGGTGAAAAGGGTCACACATTGTACAATCTTATTGTAGTTTGTACTATGTTTCATACATACTATACCTTGATTTGGATTCCAACATAGCTACACTGTCCACCCGCCCCTACTGTCTTTAAACATCTTTGTCATCATCAGTTTATTATAGTACAATTATGCTCGCTGCACTTTTGAGTATTAAAAGCAGTGCACACTGATTTTCCTCTTTGGGCCATTTGGTTGTCCTGGGTCTTTAACTGTTAAATATAATTAATTGGCTAAGGCAGATAGTGTTAGTTAATCATATTTTGTTAGGCCTCTGAAATGGGGATAGAAGCCATTACCTGCACATGCCTTTACTTTCCACAACACAGTCTTAATTAAAACTCTTGGCACCAATTGTCTGTGCTGCCTCTGAACATAATGTTCATAGCTGGCAGCGCAGATGCCAAGATGCCACAGAAAGCTGGCTCTTGCTCAGGGCAGGAAGTCTTTAAGTCAGCCTACTTTGGACCACTGCCATGAAGGGGTGAAATCCAGCTTCTCCTACTCAGGAAGGTTCCCAATACTTGGATTTGAGCCCTCTCCTTCATGTGTCATTGGGAGCCCATATGCTTGTTAGAGAGTGTGGGTTGTTTGCTGAGAGGGGAAGAAAACGAGGGGAGGTGTTTTCCCAGACAGGCAACGATCTCCCAAGGGTGTTCTTGTGGCTTCTCCAGCTTCCTCTCGTCCTAATCCCATTGGGCAATGGGGCGCAGGGACAAGTTGCACAACATCATGAGGTTGTGAGGGACGTCTAAAGTGGCAGGGACAGGGAAATGAGGACGGCCCTTGCAGAAGTGGGTGGAAAAAATGTCTCCCTTCCCTTATGTGAATGAAATTCCAGAGCACTTTTTCAGGGTGCAAATTGACAGGCACAAAGCTCTGCCTTGTTGTTGATGTGGTGGTGCACTGCCTTGCTTGTGGCGGGCTGAGGTGATTACTGCTGTGCTGAACATGCTGTTCCAGGATCAGCTACTCAGAGCCTGAAGCCAGCCACGCTTCCTCTGGAATGTCTGGTATGGGGACAGAATAGCAGTCAGCCTGGAAGGGACCGAACACATTCATAGTTTTTAAACTCGTGCTGCCTGGGCCTCCCACCTCTCTGTTTGTCTGAGTCCTCTCCCTGTCCTCCGAGTCTTGTTTCTCCGGAGATTCGGTCCGGCCGTGAGCCTCATTTTGTTTAATTGATGTTCAAATTTACTTTTCCTTCGTTTCATGTTTAATAAAGAAACGCTGTGTAATCTCAGGTCACCAAAAGTATTATTCACAAGTAGCACCTTGTATTAGAGACTAGAGGAGATGAAAGGCTTGTTTGTGTCAGCATTGGTTTAAGCTTTACTCTTAGCACATACTTAAATGGCCAAATTATAATAAAAATATAACAAATGTGTTCCTAACATGGCATTTTTTTTAAAATACTTTTTGTTACAACATGGCATTTTAACCATCTGATCCCAATGATTCTCATGCGCTAAGTCATTTCATGACACACTATGACACATCCTC
>NW_023339807.1:18847593-18852468 GCF_004916995.1 Morone saxatilis | reverse complement strand
TTTTGACACAAATTTCTCAACATTAGTCATGTCTGAGTGCACACAGTGTGGCCACGTTGTGCAACTTTTAAGTATAGCTTCCTTCCATGCGCACTTTGCATGGATAGGGTGGACCCCACCCTCCAGAAGATTTCAGCCACCTTGCTGCACAGGTGCTTGTTTTGATGGTGCTCATGAGCTGTGCATGTGTCACTTTGAAATATGAGGGTGTTTTTATGTAAACTAGAAGTCAAATATGTAGAGTAGAATCCTCTCTTATTAAGTTTCTGAATTTTGGATCCTGGTCACTACTGCAGAAAATGTATGCCTTTGTGTTCAGGGACAATTTATTATTCAGCTGTTGAATATTTTGACTACAATGCATTCATACCAACATGCCCTCATAGGTCATACTGATTACCCATGGGCGGTTAAAATTCTTACAAGGAATGGCTGCCTAACTTACAAATATTATCAGAAATTGTAGCTGCATGGTCTTGTGTGTGTGTGTGTGTGTATGTGTGATTGAGTATGTAGAAGCAGGACTGTCTGTAAAAGTAATGTTGTCCCCACAGCAACAATCAACATAACAGGTGTGAATATGCATAAAAAGTGAAGCAGACTGTTATACTAGCATACTAGCTTGTGAGCTCAGCAATTATTTTTCTGGTTGGATAAAGGTGAAGGGTGAGGCAAATGAAAAAAAAAGAGGCATAAAAAGCATTTATGAGGGAAATAAACAGCCAATGGGATTCCAGCACCTGTGACTGTGTGCCCGCCCTGCTGTCAGATTTTGGGAGGGGGTGGTGGGATGGAGGGGGAGGAATCCCCCTCGGTCAGTAGGTTGCAGAATTACGCACACGGGTCTGACCAGGACTGTGTCTGCCAGAGCAGCTTGAACTTTGGCGTTCGGGCTTGGCAAATGCGATTTGAGATGAGAATGCGAAAGTGTTTTGTGTCTCCTCACTCTGGTCTGAGTGTGGAGCAGAGATGGTTTTTCATTTTGGCCTCTGAAAAGCCCCATTTCACTTTACCCCTCTCGGATTAAAATCTAGGGTTACCTAATCTCTCTTAATCTGAACTAAATCTGTCTAATCGGCATAGAAAATTACACTCACTGAGGTATAGCCCGCAAATAATCAGCAGAGGTGAAACCTCCTGCGCGCTGAGGGTTCTCCCAGGAGACCATTTGGACGCTGCACACGTTGCACGGGGCAATTTGTTACGCACAAAGACGGATCAGACACTGTATTTTTAAAAAGACAAAAAGCCTTGTCCAGATTGTGCAGGAATTTCCCCCTCGGGTAGTTTTCACTATTGTCTTGTTTTATCGCGGCTGGACGTGGAGGCTGGCACACAAAGCGCCGTGTGACGCTCCGCCAGAAAGATCATCATTATGCAGAGTTTTGATTAAGAATTTGGGTTTCGCTCCCTCCGTTCATATCAGAAATGGTATAGCGAAAGAGAGGGAGAGAGTAAGGCAGGGGGGGAGAGAAAGAGAGAGAGTTTGGGATTTCGCTGTAATCATGTTCGGAGAGTATTGATTTCGTGAGCGCACTCCAATTGGCAGCATCTCCACTACAGCGCCGGCGCGTCATCCTCGGTTCACATCGACGGAACGAGTTGTAAGCAAATGAGAACATGTGTGGGATCTGAGAGAGTGAGAAAAGGCAAGGGGGGATAGAGGGGAGCAAGAGGAGGAGTGATAAAAAGCCAGTTTTATCAACCTGACAAGTGGATACCAAATCTGATTGCTGGACTATTTTTTCTCTTTATATTTTTTTCAGACTGGGAATTTATCGATTCGTCACATGCGCACGCCTCTTCATTATAATTGCAGACAGTTGGGTGCTGTTCAGGCTGAATGGACTTGAATGTGCCGCTGCCAGCCTAATCCGTGCAGACTGGAAGATTTAATAATTCACGGTAATCACGCATTATCGCCTCAGTGGATGCTCTCTACACAGACCTGGTGATGATTTTTCCCCCCTCTTTTCCCCATTCTTCCTGTTGTCTTCTGGAGGGATTTATCGACGACTGCTTTGCAAATATGCTCCTTATCTGAAATATCATCTGTTGCTGCAACTGGATTGAGAAGCCCCCATGACTGGCTCTGACACGCGTTTCAGACTGACTGTCTTGAGGTGATGTGGACTGTTGAATAAGAAGCATTTCAATCACCATTTGATTTTTACTACAGGTAAAATGGACGACAAATTATTGTTACTTTTATTACTTCTCTTATCTCTACACGCGAGGCTGTGATTTCGCTTGCATTCATCATGGTCCTTCTACTCCGTTGAATTGCCTCTTATTGATTCAGACTGTAAGCTTAATAGCAGTGTTAACGGGCGAATTTCAACGTGCATTTCACGTGAATTTCATTGAAGACAGTGGGATACGGGGATCGTGGAGGTATTTCCCTCCCTTGCTCTTCATTTTGATTTATTCCACTCTCAACTGAAGGGTAAATGTTGATGATGGAGGACGACGAATTAGACGCTCATCAGGTTGATTCGGATTTCGAGCCGCAAAGCCGGCCTCGCTCATGCACCTGGCCGCTGCCGTGCCCGGAGGATTTCCCCGGTGGACACGAGGTCAGCGGGGGTCTTCCACTGGCCAAGATCAAGGTGGAACCAGAGGACGTCCCGGCTTGCAGAGCGGGGCTCGTGGGCGGAACGCCGGGAGAGCTGAAGCATCCAGCCGGCGCCCCGGCACCCACAGGCGCGACGCACCCATGCCTGGCTGGCGCGGCGCTCGATGTGACCGGACCGCTGCGCAAAGCCAAGTCCTCGCGGCGGAACGCGTGGGGGAACCAGTCCTACGCGGATCTCATTACCCGCGCCATTGAGAGCACCCCAGAAAAGAGACTCACGCTGTCACAGATATACGACTGGATGGTCCGTTACGTGCCCTATTTCAAGGATAAGGGCGACAGTAATAGCTCAGCTGGCTGGAAGGTAAGGAATAAAACACACGGGCCATCATGATAAGGTTTTTTGACGTGTTAATCACAGAGTGTCAAGTGATATCATTGAGTATTATTCTTATTCATTAAGCCATTATGATTTTTTTCACCCTCGTGCCATACACATGTCACCGTGGGATTCCGTGTCGGTTACGCATGAATGGTGCCTTGCGTTATCTTGTCTTAGTTCATTACTGCCGTCAGTCATTCTAATAGATCATTGATGGCAGAATGTAATAGACTGGAGTGGAGTCACTTGCTGTGTGTGTAACAAGGCTATGCTCATCCCAGCTGCAGAGAGCGGCTCATGGTGGGCAACAGCGTAGTAGTGCATAAAACCCTTTCACCAGGACCATAATGGTTAATGATTTATTCTCATATCTGCTGCGAATAACGCGTGGGGGTTAAATACGATAAACCATTCAATTCAAATTTCATACAAATGGGGAGTACACATTCTCTTCTACTCATCAGTTTAAAAACTCCTTGAAGAATCAACAGAGGGACACTTGTAGGAGATCACAGGTCAGCTGTCCACAATGTAAATATTCAGAGGGGTGTTCACAACTGACCACAGTCCACCACCGCTGCCCGCCTGGCTGAGAGCCTAGAGTAACCTCCTGGACATCTGCCCATATTACCAGCCTCTGCTCCCAGCCTCATCTTGTTTCTATTCATTATGGCCATCTGAGGACAGGGAGAAGGGGCACGAGATCAGCAGGGCAGCAGCGCTCGCTCTGATGGTGCATCATAGCTGAGCTGAGACGTTGAGACTGTAGTTTTGAAGTTTGCAGCATTTCCATGGCAATGTGTGAGCAGGAAGTGGCTGTACAGTATGACAGCTCTTTGTGGATGCATTTTCAGCCATCAGAATCTTGCTTTAGACTGTTCATCGTGTCATACCTGGGTCTGTAGGATATCTGATTGTTACTGAAGCAAGACCATTAAACAGGATTTAGAGATGACTTCACATTGGCCAGCTATACCTATTATCCAACACTAACCCAATACTAAATAGCCTGTTAATGCTTACTGCTAAATTTATCCTGTTAAAGACTAACAGGAAGAATGATTGAGTTGGCAGCGTCACATGATATGTACTTGTCCAGAACCATCTAGGCGTGTTATTCATATCATTAAATTCAATCAAAAACCAAAATAATGGCTTGTGTCCAACAACACACATTCACATTTTTGTCTGTCTGAGGAATCCATCTGTTGTCAAAACTTGTTGTGTTTCTGTTGCATAACATAAACTCTGTTACCCTTGGAGTTGAATCTTCTCTGTTGGCCTCAGCCTTAATCACAAGCACCTGACTGACACCTTAAGCCTGTCCCATTAAACTGAACCCTGCTAAGGTGTGTCCCCAGGTAGACTTGGTTTCATTATCCCAGCCCTCGCACCAAGTGTCTTCAACCATAGGGCCTCTTTATCTTTAGCGCCAAAGTCTCAGTCTGCTATTTATGAAACTGCAAATTAGGGGGGGTTGACAGTTGCAGTCTGAGGTCCTGAGATATTTCAGGCCACAGGCGAGACATGGGGCCCATTCCAGGTAATGACGGGGCATTAGGTAAGTCGTAAAGCAGGCAGCCATAATGTCAGTAACAGGACCGACCTGGTTTTGGTCAGAGACAGAACGGTAATGTAAACATACACTTAGGAGTCACATGTGAAGCTTACATACAAGAACCAAACAAACAGCAAATGGAAATATTGTTAGCGGGTTACACATATGCACAGCAAGCACGGGTTCTGATGCAACTGTCTACCTGGACTCTTGCATGAATGTGTTAAACTTTTAATTGAACTTGGGTCGTCAAGTGAGAATCCCATTTGAATTTGTAGGATTTTGAATACATAACAAAGCAATGTAGATTTTTTTTTTTTGTTGGGAGTGTGACAGAAAGCCAATAAATCTTTTTTTTTT
>NW_023339807.1:18847045-18847555 GCF_004916995.1 Morone saxatilis | reverse complement strand
TTTTTTTTATATATTGTGGTTAGCCAACATTTATATGCAAATTATGGAATGAAAAGGGTGTGGACACCTGAATCATTATCTGTTGTATGAAAGATTAAATGTAAGATTGCTTGTAAAACCTGTAAGAACACTTTTGAAAAAGTCAATATAAAGTCCCACATGTTCATATTAAGTCCATGCTGCCTATTTGAGCACAAAACAGGTGCACTCTCATACATGTCATTTTACAATCATATCATGCAATTATATTTGACAACAGCATTTGTGAGTTGGAAAACACTACTCGGATCATCCACAACATTTTCATCTAAAACAACAATATCACATACTGACAAAGCATTTGATGCAAAACAGTCTACTTTTTTTCTGTTGTGACGGGAAAGGGAAAAAGAAAGATAAAAGAATTGTTGGTAAACTGCTGATGAAATAAAATGAAATTAAGTGGTTTAGCTTGGCAGTTTGTGTAGGAGGCGGGCAGACAGACAGGGGGTTGGGGGGTTGGGGGTTGGG
>NW_023339807.1:18840144-18846945 GCF_004916995.1 Morone saxatilis | reverse complement strand
GGGGNTGGGGGGTTGGGGGTTGGGGGTTGTGGTAGGCAGAGGCCGGTGGACGACCAACTAAAACCAAAGGCTCTTGAGACAGTTTATCAAACCCGGAGTATATGTGGTGGTTCTAGGAAAATAATCTTCAAAAGCAGATTGTGTGTTGTAAATTATGCTGCCATGACTGGTATTGAAAGAGATGTGATGCTGGCTTGAGGATGGGTACTAGACAGCCAGTATACAGAGACAGTACCATTAAACTCCTATAAATACCTAATGGCTTCTGACTTCTAGGAAGGCTGCAGTATTCTGAGGTCATGGCTTCCTAATCACCTCCTTACTGAAGGGAAGTTATGTAGCATTATGTCTGAACCTGATTGCGCCTTCCACTGTAGTGCTAGTCACTACTGCAGTGTAGATTACTTCAGATTACTGGCAACTTCACTGGCTGACCTTTATTTTCCAGTATTCACTAACTAAGCTGATCCAATATAGAATTATGTAGGATGCTGCACTAAAGTTAGAGATTGATTCGGAAGCCCTGTATGCATCTTTGTGTTTTACGTCTTTATGGCTAATTATATCTGAGTGCAAGCTTCCGCGGGTGCATGCTGCATTTGTGCGTGGGAGAAGCACATGTCAATTGCAACAAAGCGTCAGGGTTGGTAGTGTTGTGTGTGTCTTTGTGGGGGCTAGTGCAGGGGGAGGGGCTGTCTACTTCTATAGGCGTGTGTGTTTGGGCCCGCCAATTGGTCTGACAGCATGTCACTGTGGAGAATGGTGCGTAGTCTCGCTCTTGACTTCATAATGCCTCTAATGGTTTAAAGGGAACTTGGTGTTGGGATTGCCCTGTAGGCGCCCAGAAGTTCATTAACTTCAAGGGGGTTAGATAATGCCATTGTTAAGCTTGCGGGGTTTGCTTTATTGTGTATGTCAGCATGGGTTTTTATGGGATACAAAAATCCACAATACACCATTACCATTTAGTTTATGAAGTATATTTAAAAAGAAACGTGTCATGCATTCCTCTAAGATATCGTCACATTATATTTTGGGTGTATGCAATTGGAACTGCAGTGCATTTGTGTGGAATTTTCATTGTGTTGTTTGCCTACTGTAACATCCAACACATAGTTTTCCCTGTGTGTTTACAGTGCAGGGCTTTTTCCAGCACTCGGGGCAGTCAGATGCCAGGGGATTTCGCAGCAGGTCGGCAAGGGTGCCAGGCAGTCACTCAGACACATTAATCCAAAGCGACTAGACTGTTATTTATAAAGTATCTTTAGGTAGCTGTCTGTGCAGGGCCAGCAGGGCAAAAGGTCATGGGGCTTCCTTTATTGGCAGAAATCAGACAGACCAGAGAGATGGAGCTGAGAAAAAAGAGAGAAATGTGACAGCAACAAACTGCATGCGAGGAAATGAAGAGGAGAGAAAGCGAGATGTCTCTCCCTACAGTCCTATCTTCTGTAAAGGCACATAACCCCTGTCTCCACAGGCAGTAGTTTTTATAACAGTACTGGATCATATCACTTTATCTAATTGATTTATAGGTAAAGAGACAGACAGACTCTCGTAATCCTGTCACTATGCACAGGCTCCAGCAGCTGCAGTAGAGAGACACTTGTCAAATATGAGGGATATGAATGTCAAATGTGCAGCAGAGAGTGTGTTTGACAGAAGCTTAGCATGAAGTGGAGAGACTTGAAACTTTCTGAGTGTGTGTCTGCTGTGTGTGTGTGTGTGTGTGTGTGTCTGTGTAGGAATGCATGCTTGTGTCACTTGATGATGGTTGGGGAGTCTAGAGAGACGGGAAACTATCCTAGACTTCAGCTGATTCATATTTTATCCCCCGTCTTGGCTCAGGGGAGCAGAGTAATTTGAGAGTGCGACAGACACTCACACTCACACACACACACTTACACACTCAGAAAATGAGAGCATATGATGCATGCTGGACAGATTTATGGTGTAGGATTATGAGCACCTTACATCTCCCCTTGGTTCCTGCAGCCGGAGCCAGGTTGGGTTCAGGCAGTATATTCAGGCTGAGTCGGGTATCTGATGCCAAGAAGCCCGTTCTCACTGCCTTTCCCCCTGCAGCCTTCAGGCAGCCGTGGCAGTTCATTTCTCACTGAAAATGATTAATGTACATGCAAATTACCAAAGCATGGGCGCGCATTCAAATATGGGAGACAGCAATCAGGAGACAGTAATATGAAAAACAATATAATTTTGCCTTTGATATTACTTTGCTCTGTTTTATCACTCCATCTAGCAGACACCCATGTTATCGCCTCTTTAATCTTTCCGCCTTTCTCTTTCGATCCATCCATCTATTAGACATTCTATATATTTTTTTTGTCTTAGTGGTTTTCGGCACAAGGGCCAACTGAGGTGAGGAGTCTTTCTCACGGGAACTATGGTGTCAGGATTTTGAGCTTTAACAGTCTCCTGCCAGTGATCTAGACCTTGCCTTAAGCAGCGTGCCTCGTCTTATCTAAGATAAATCTCATATCTCACATTATCTCAGAGATAATAGGATAACAATGCTGGATTTTCCCCAGCTCCTCAGCTACTGGGTCTTTTGGAGCAGAATACAAGGGGATGAGACAGTCAAGTTCCCAATTCGACAGGGTTGAACTAATTTGGATAGTCTTCTTAGCTGAACTGAACTTCAGCTGTTGAAGCATTTCTTACCAAACCTATTACCCATGGCTTTTCCTAAACTGAAGAAGCATAGAGATATTGTCATTCTTTTCCCATTGCACTATTTAGGGTGATGGTTTTCACTATTCCCTCTGGCTCATGCACACATGCATTTGCACGAAACACGCAACACACTTGTGCCTCCTCAAACCACCCATGGAGGAACACTCTGTTCTTGGGTGGGGTGAACCATTTTTGGGAGAGGAGGGGGCTGACCGAGAGCGGAAGCGACTTTCTGCGGTGCTGTTTTGCTGTCTGATTTGTTTTGAAACCTGTCTGACTCGCGGCGATTGGCTCATATGGAAGGCGTGGCACTGTTTGGTAAGCGCCTGCGGATTTTTTGGCAAAACCGTTCACAGCTGCAGGGACAGAATGCGGTGTGTGTTTGCCTCTCTGAGGCTGTGTAAGTTTGATGTCATGGAGATTTGATGGGAGGGAGGGGGGGCAGCCTTGAGTGTCACACCAGTGCTGGGTGATTAGAACACATCTCTTTTTATTTTCAGGGAATGGGTTATGAAGTTTGGGAGGAGGGGTGGGAACAGAAAGACGTCTTCTTCTGTCGAGAGGTCTATATGTCATGCTAGTGCTGCTAGACACACAGTGAGCTCTAGGCATACGGCCACAATACCTACTTTTCAATAAAATGGGAGTAAAACTTGCTGTGTTTCTGCTCAGTTACCCTCCAGCCACATTCTATTGACACCAATATCCCTGTGACTTGTAGTCCTACTAATAAAAACTCCATGTATTGCATATATTTGGCTTTTAGTGTGTTTGCTGAGCAGGTATAGAGGGAGGGCTTACAGATCTTTGTCAACTGAGTTAATAGTAATATTATTATTATTATTATTCCCAGAATACAATTCTTAGAATAAAGCATTTTTCATTCATGATCATAAATACTTGCCAACATGACTAATAGGCAATAAATGACTCATCACCTAATAAGTGGCTCAGAAATAAAAAACCTCAGTATGCTGTTTGCCCATTGTTATTACACATGCTTGATCAGTAGAGTAAGCTGAATGGACAGGATTCACACATCAAAGGGGTTCTTCTAATATGTGAGATGTTTGGTGATTTTCAAATTCAGTTAAGTGTTTTATTGAAGTAGCTTATTCTAATACATAGAAAGGTCTGTCAGTTTCAATCTGATGGCAGCAGATGAAGTTATCTTGTCCCAGAGAAATGATGTTTGTAGCACAAATGTTGTAAATGGCTTCGGATATTCACTTCAGCGTGTGAATAAAATGTGTCGGCCCTCGTGGTGCTGGAAAATTTTTGGTCTCCGTTTATGGCAGCATGCTTGTTGCTCATCTGTGTCAATGTGCATAATGTGTGATTGTCGTTGTGTCTGTGTGTGTGGATGTTTATGAGTGCATTTCTCTCTCTTTTCCCTGCATCAGTGTATGAGTGTGTGTCTGTTTGTGCGCATGTGGGTGTGTTGGGGGGGGTTGATGGGCTCAGTGGGAGCCCGGGTCCCGGGGGAACAGCTCTCGTTAATAATTCAGACGAGGCTCATTATCAAGGCAGCGCAGATTTCTCCCTGATTCCACCTTAATTGCAGGCAGGCTGCTCCACTCAGGCAGGCGGTAGTCACGCTGGGTCGACTCTCTCTGTCGTTTTCTCCACCACTACAGGGCCTGCTCTGCTCCACTCTGTTCTGCTCTGTCTCCAGTACTCACCCCTATCACAGCAAGACAGCCTCAGGCTAGCCTACTCCATATTAGCGTACACCTTTTAATAGCTGTACTATACTATGAACATGCTATTTATTTGTACCTAAAGATGTGCCTCATATAGTTCTGATTAGATACAGACCATGCACTGTTTGGGCTATGGAAATTGTTGTTATGTTTGCCAACAAAGACGTAATCTGCAGGATGCTGTGGTAGGTCGTAGAGCTGAAACAATAAGTGGATTAATGGTATTAGTTGGTTAGTGTAATTGTCAACTATTTTGGTAATCGATTCATTTCAGTCAGATATGAAGTTTTGCTGTTTTATATCATTATACCATTTTTCTGCTTAGAGAAAACAAGCATTTTTTGTTCTTGTTTCTTTCTTGTTCATTTTTTGTTTTGTTCTTTTTTTTTCTGGGAAGCATTTTTACCTTCTTGGGTGCATTCCCAGTTTTATGACATTGTGTAGGTTAAATGAGCAATTGTATAAAATAACCTCAATTGATAGGGAAAATAATCATTAGGTCATGTGATTTATGGTTCATTGTGATTGAAGTACCATTTGTATATTTATAGATCCATCTAAAACATAAGCCATATAATGCCTTATGATGATGCACACTACACAATGCCTAATGTGTTTTGCTTTGGTTATATGCGTTGTGAAATATTATAATGGTGGGTTTATCCTTGAAATAGCCTATAGCATATTATCATACTGATGACACTGTAGAACGTGTGTTGCCATGATTGATATCAGGCAACAATAATACTCCTCTTCAAGCCCATCTATAGGCTTATGTAATGTATCTTGTCTTCATAATTTACACTGACTGATGGGTTTCCATTCAGTATATTCAGTGAAGCCCCACCGAGAGAGCAACATAATGGGCCTGATCTTGTCATACATGTATATGAATATTTCAAATCAAGTCATTGTAGCTAGATGGGGGCTTTAGATAAACAACACAGACGCTTCTTCCTCTTTGCTCTCCCTACAAGATGAAGTGCGCTCCAAGCTGTATTTCTCTCCCGGCCACAAAACTCGCTTCCCACAAATCATGGTGCCCATATTTCCTAATTCAATTTTTCTCTTCATCGGATATCTCTTCCTGTATGCAAGGGATTGATGGCCGTGTGCATGTGCATGTGTGTAAATGTGTGTGTTTACGTGCACGCATATTGCCATGTCTGTCCCTGAGAAAGAGATGATGTATGCCGAGCTAAACGGTGTATTTCACAACGCTCCATCTCCGGACCCTTCCTGGCAGCCACGTTCTGGGTCTCTCGCTCCTGTCTGCCTGTCCATCAAGCCCCTGTCATGAGCCAAAGGATTGCAGGAGGGGAAAGGACAGCGTATAAGGGCCGTCGATCAGTTTACCTGAGCTTGGCGGTCCTGGCAAGTGATGGAGGGAGCCGCCTTACAAAGGGAAATGTAGTTAACGTTGACTGATCGGAGCAGGTGGATAGAAAAAAAAAAGGAGGGCAGCGGAAAGGAGGAGTAGCAAGAGTTATGTTCAAGAAAGATGCCTGTTATGCTAATGGCTGGTGGATATGCTGCGACTGAGCAGTGTGCCCGCGGCTGATGGATGGGGCTCTGGAGGTCACCTCAGGTAGCGGCTGGTCAGGAACTGGTGCAAGTACCCCGCTGAGCTGTAATGTCTGCTCACCTGAGCTGAAAGGAGGAAACTGACCTTGGAAAGAAATCACTTCACATGTGCGGCTGTGCCTGGGAGTCTACATGTGTATGTGTAAAACAAGTCATGTGTGGGCAAATCTGTGTGGGAGCCAGCATATGTGTGGGGAGGTTACAGGATTGGGGCGAGGTTGTTGGGTTATGAGGTGACTATTAGACCAGCTGGGATTGAGGGGGATGGGGAGTGTGTGTTTTTGTGTGTTTGAGGGGAGTTATGGCCAGGCAAGGGGGTGAAATTTTTCCCTCCCCATTTGGATTTGTATGTCAGTGGCGTGAATCTGGGTCAGGAAACTGAGTCCGGTGTTTAGTATGCTGACTGTGTGGGGTCTGAACTCCGAGTCTGCTCATAGCCCTGAATGAACCCAGCACGTCTGCCTCGCTGTCTCCTCTCCCCCTTTCTTGTGGACCCTTTTTTTTAATCTCTGTCTCTTCCCCCTCTTTCTCCTTCGTTTTTTCTCTGTGCAGAGAGCTTTTTTCTATCCCCTCCTCTGTCTCTCTGCCTTTTTTCTTTCCATACCCCAGGCTTTTTTTCATACCCTTCTTTCTCGTGCTCTCTTTTTCACTGTCAGTCACTCACAGCCTTCTCTTCTCTCCTCACTTGTTCTATTTCACACTGAGTCCTTCCCACAAAGTAGCCTTTTTATCACTCATTTCCCTCTTCCCTCGCTCATTTCTCCTGCTCCTTTCATGTGCTTTTGAAATCCCCTTTTCATCTTTAGCTCTCTCTCTCTCTCTC
>NW_023339807.1:18838718-18840063 GCF_004916995.1 Morone saxatilis | reverse complement strand
ACACACACACACACACACTGGCTCATTCAGTCATTCTTTTATTATCCCAAAACTAAAGTGATAAATGGCTCTCTTTCTTCTCCGTAAATGTCACTCGGGGAATTGTCTCTGCTCATTGATTGACTGGAGTAGAAGGATGGCCACACATGCACATGCGCCAGTCGCACACACGTGCTCACAGGCTAAAAAGAGAAAGACAGAAGACGAAGAAGAAGAGAGGCAGCGAAATGATCTATCATTAGAAGTACAGCTTGACTGTGACTGCAGCCGTCAGGGTTAACATCTGGCCCTCACAGGTCCACTTTCTCTCAGAGGCCGATGCATCATTTGAAGAACTTGTGTGGTTCGTTTATAATGAAGCATCAATTCTCAACAGGATTTGGCATTCACAGGAGTGCTGGGAAGCTGGAGCTCAACAAGGGATCAATCACAGTTAAACAATCCGAGCTGGCAGGCCGGGCCGGTCTTGCCATCCTTTTCTTTCTAAAGTGACGTGACGCAGAATGCAGAAGTGTTATTCCCAGTTTAATCATTTGGCTTTAGCTTATCCTTAACTGTCAGAAAAGTGCCAACCAAGGAAATAGGCATCAAAGCTATTATTCAGACCAGACAGTGTGCCACGTGTGTGTGTGTGTGTGTGTGTGTGTATAGGGGTTAATAATGCTCAGTCATTTTCTTAATGTCTCATTCACCCTGCCTCAGGCACTGGAGCTTGATAAAGGTCAAGACTACTGGTGGTTACATGTCGTCTTCCCTTATTTCATCCTCTTCACTGCACAGCAGGGAGGGGGGAACAAAGTAGAAAGGAAAGTCCACAGCCAGCCAGCAACGATGTTGATCCATGTGTCTTCACACTCAGAACCAGGATAAAGAGATTTAATAGGGAGATGGTGGGGAGACGGGGGCGGCTGGCTCAGTCAATGAAGAGGGGATAAAAATATTAAATTGTTAGAGAGACAGAGATAGAAAGACAAGGAGAGGGAAGTGAGGAAAATGGAGAGGGAGAGAAAAGAGAGCTAGAATAGTAGAGAGTAGATTATAGGGCTTCCAAGCAGGACTGGAAGCCAGACTTGGCTGCACTTCAGCTACACTCTGCACACTTCAGCTCAAGTGTGCGTCCATTAGTGCACTCCCATTGCACTCAGAAAGCCATGCACTCTGAGATGCAACACACAAGCACATACATGCACACATACACACACAGTAAATTTCTTATATACTGTTCGTACATGCAAAGCCCCACAGACATACAGCACAGTTAGCTTACAGTAGCTCTGCCCTCACACACATTTACTCAAAAAGCTACACTGACCTAGTCTTGCTCCATCTCTCCCTCTCACTCTCT
>NW_023339807.1:18833434-18838618 GCF_004916995.1 Morone saxatilis | reverse complement strand
CTCTCTCTCTCTCTCTCTCTCTCTCTCTCTCACACACACACACACACACACACACACACACACACACACACACACACACATTCACAATCTCTTCACTAGCCACCAGATTGCTTCCCGTCAAAATAAATAATTAAATGCGTGCAATAACAGCTTCCGAAAAAAGATCCCTCAATTAGTGCAAAATGGGTAAATGGCGTGGGGTAGGGGCTGCGGGGGGGAGTGGTATTTCGGGAACACATACACACAATCTATTACATAAGGCAAGTCATGACCCAAGAAGGTTTTTACGCAGTTGTGCAACGGTAATTTGCCCCCCTCCCCTTTAGCAATCAGCTTAGCGAAGTCTTTTCTCAAATCCTTACAAGTGATCCATGCCCGAAGACCAACCGGGGAGCGATCTAGATGAGTGCCAAGGAGGTGCAAGAGAGGCAGCTGAGGGGAT
Source organism: Morone saxatilis (assembly GCF_004916995.1). Lineage (NCBI taxonomy): Eukaryota > Metazoa > Chordata > Actinopteri > Moronidae > Morone > Morone saxatilis. The sequence goes on along the minus strand of NW_023339807.1, from coordinate 18,838,176 downwards.
GCTACTGGGGTCAAGGCTGTGTGTGTGTGTTTGTGGCGCTGTCTTTCTTCTCATTTCCAGGGCTGTGTGTCTGGAATGGTGATTATGAAATGGTTGTAATTCATGCAATGGAATTTGTGTGTGTATGTGAGTGACAGAAAGATATAGAGGACTAATTGTTGACATCCCTCTTGAGAGAAAGGTGTGTGAACATCAGGCTAGTGGTAAAGGTGCAATTTCACCTTGCAATGATGAGGGAATGCAAACGATAGGATACATGGGCGTTTAATGACAGGGATTGGATTTGCTGGGAGTTTTACATGTTTGACCATGAAGATCAGTAATTACGTTGGAATTGCCAAATCCCCTAATGGAAATGAAAGCATGATTTAGATTTTAATAGGGCTGCAACTAAGGATTATTTTCATTATTGCTTAATCTATGCTTTATTTTAATTAATTGATTAATTGTTTAGTGTATAGAATGAAAAGATGCCCAATGCAAGCATCCAAAGAACATTGACAGTAGTTGCAAATCTTCACATTGTATGAGCATGCATTTAATCAAATCAAATAACTGACTAATATTTGTTGTTGACCTATGTGCCATTATTCAAAACCTCCCCAGAACGAAGGCTTTAGTGGCCTTGTTTGCCTTAAAGCTGTCACACTGTCCTCTGTTGCACCTGATTGGTCACATGTTCTTTGTGCAATTGTTCACAGGCCATTTTCCTTTCTGACATCCAAACAAAAACCCTCCGTCTTTCACCTGGCATCTGGCCAGGTTGTACTATTGTTATCAGGACTATAATGCTAAACTATACTCACAGAAGGTGCCAAAACCAAGCTCACAAATGTTTTGCTGGGGCAAATGTATTACAGAATAGGCCTAATCTGTGTGTGATAAATGCTATGACAGTACAGCAAACAGATGGATCCTTAAACCTGGAAACCCACTGAGTAAGCAAACTAGGGGAGAATTAGCACTTCTGCTAACTTAGCTTTGTTGAAGCTGTTCTGTTTGTTAAATGTCAGACATGTTGATTTTGGTATTCAGCATAGGGCATCGCAGCGCAGGTCACAGACCTGGAGGGATAGATGGAGATCAGAGGGATCTCTGACTAAAGAGAGTGAGTCAGTGAAGGCTATGAGGGTGGAGTTGTACACAAATGATTGTGGACACGATGCATTCAGACAAAGTGTCGGATTAATGGGCGGATTGATGGGTAAATGTACAAATGAATAAGCAGATGGTTGAAGGAGTCAAGGACTGGCACGAACAACTGCAAGGGATGAAGTGCTGAGTGAGGCAGGATGGCGTAAGAAGTGAAAAGAGCTTATGTCTCACATGTGTAGAACAGTTGTTTCACCTTGCTTGCGGTTAAGAGTAGGTCAACTAGCAATGATGCTTAGTGCAAGAAGAAGAGCGGCTGTGCGATGCAGAGTGAGTGAAAATGGGAGCAATGGGCTGAAATGGAAAGATGTAAGTGAAGAAGGGAAGTAGAATGGATAAATCTGGAGCTGGGGAAATGAAAAGCAGCAACGCACTGTGCTTAAGTGAGGGCATGGCTTGAGAGATATGGGCAGGGACAGAGAGGGTCAATCAGAGATGCAGGGCGAAAGGGGGTAAGAGAGTGACAGAGGGGAGAAAATGACAGAGGAGGGGGCCACGATGGGGTCTCTGCGGTGGGGCGATTGCGTGACTGAGAGGAAAGTGCACTGCTGTGTGTGTAATGCTCTCAAGACGGATATTAAGACGCAATGCCAGACTCACACAGTCACTGCCCCTCTCTCCCCTTTTCTCCTTTACTCTCCTCCATTCTGCTCCCTCTCTCGCTCCCTCCGTGTCCACTAATGATCCTCGCGTCCTGCCACACTGCCAGGCTGAGTGATGCCCACTGACAGTCGCACTCAGGCGGAAACGCTGCAGCCCCCTTCCAGGAGTGCTGTGACACACACACACACAAAACATACAGAGGTGTAGCACTTTCTCACATACATGTATCAGCTCATGCAAAGCTGCTGACAGATGTGTATTTGTGTGTATGTGTGTGTGAGTATGCGACCATCACCCGCTCTGCACACACACACACACACAACCCCTCAGTGGTTCTCCCAGTCACGCATCATACTGTAAATATGTCTCATCCAGCTGCATCCGTCTTTAGGAATTTTTACTTGATGGATAGAGTTGGGCCATCAAGGTAATCACAGCTCACAGCTAGCTCAGTAATGATGCAACCAGTCTTTCTTTTGTACTGTGAGCTTGATGACAAATTAATTTGTAAATGTAGAAGACAATACAAATATGCAATAAATAATAGATTTTAAAATGAAGAATTGCTCACCATTGACACAAAATACAAACATACTAGGCTATATAGAAGTTTTCTTTTTGTTTCTGCAGGTACGGTATAAAAGTTGCAGATTAGTCATTTGACAAACTGCATATGAAATACACTAGTTTAATTGGATTACATAATTAGACAAAGGGTGATAAATGCATTTTAGTATTGAAGTATGTTGACTGCAAAGTTAAATTGGGAATCTCTCTTGAGCTCAACCTCTTATAGCACAGTGAGTATTGCCAATGCAGTTCCTTTTCAAAGGTTAATTCCCCTCTTAGTACCTCTACTGGTTTCCCTCTGTCATGCCTAGAGTGCTTTGGAAGTCACGACAGAACTGCTCAGGAAAAGTAGCTTGTGGTGCTGCTAATTTTTAACTTACAATCCGTGGGTGGGGCTAAAATGCATGGGAGCATCCTATTGAGGTGTCATTTATAGGTAAGAAATAGTCTTTACTAGTAGGACTTAGGTATGATAAGCCTTCTGTTACATGTTGCTTTTGGCTGATCTTGAGGGAGAAGAATACGACACAACATCAACTGAGTTATTCATAAAATTACATGGTTAACTTTTAAAACTCAACAAGAAAACATAACTAAAAAGCAAATTTGATCTTTTCTTTTTTTTTTTTTCGAGGAAAGTTGGAAATCATCTAATGGAGTGACCCAACAACAGTAGTGACTAGAGGCACACATTTATGCTTAACAAATTAACCACATCTATCTATAAAAATAAAGTAAAGTATAAATAAAATAATAAAGTATCTATAAAAGGGGGCATATTTATGATAGCCAGAAGTAAAACCTGCACAGGTGTATAATGCCATTCCATTGAAATGTATGCATTTTATTACATGATGCATATTGGTGTCACACATACTACTAACTAATATGCAACAGCAATGTATGCTCAATATGAGCATTCTTCACATATGTTCAATATAAGTTATTGTCTGACATGTTGATGTCATTTGATAAAATGGGGACTTCTTAGTTATGTTTAATGTAGGTAAAAATTCATTATAGATGAGACAGCTCTCTGTAAAATCTTGCTCCCAATATATAGGCTCATACATTTTTTATTTAAAAAATCCTTCCCATCACTACCCCTCTGTCCCTTTCCATTCCCATACTTTCCCGCCGTAATCCAACCGATCCAAAGCAGAGGCACCAATCCTGACTGCCGAGGAGAAGTTAGGAATTAGGTCACAGCATCTCACTCTTCTAATTAGATGCTGTGAGTGTATGCATGTCTGTGCATGTGAGTGTGTATGTCTATATATGCGTCTGCACGCTGGGTGCTCTTAATCCGTATGTGGCCTCTATGGTAATGGAGAGTCTTGGGAAGACACGTTAACCCGCATTTCTGTTACTCTCCACATGGTATCAAAATGTTTCTGACGTCAGTACTTGAAATGATGATGAGGATAGTAGTCAGTGATGAGCATACTGGGGCAAAAGGTATCCCAGAGGTGCAAGAACAGGTCATATTCAGCTATAAAAGATGTATGTGAAGCATTAACATGCCCAAAGAACAAGCTCTAGTTGAGAGGGCACTTTGGCCTACACGCCCTGTTACAAGCAGGTTAGGATTCAGTTAGGAGTCAAACCATCAGTGAGCTACAGTAGCTCTAACTTCTCTGTGGAAGTAAATGGCATTTAAGGTAAAAGAGCTCTTCACCTGACTCTTCAGAGCCCTGTGGATTTGTTCCATCCTCTTTCTGAGATGTATCCACGCAGGGGGCGAGGAAAGACATTCCTGCCTTTGCAGTTTTAATGTCTTCTCGTGTTTTTTGTTTATTTCAGGGTGTGTATGTGTGTTAACATGACCAAGAAACTGACGTGTTCATAACAAACTTGCGTGAGTCATTTTGAAGTTTTATACGGAGAAATCTATTGCACATCAGCTCGGCAGGGTGTGTGCAAAGGGCAAGAAGATAAACAGTGTGGATGCACTGGGAGGAGAGAGGATGAGAGTGAGGGATCATAGAGATTTTTTTTATGTATGTGTGTGTGTGTGTAGGCATGCGAGCCTGAACCAAAGTGTGTGTGTGTGGGAGAGGGAGTAAAAGAAAAAGAGTAACGCGGGGCTAGTCTTAATTAAGTTTTCAGGAGGCTCTTAAAAGGTCATGGCACGCCTCTGCACCCCTCACCACCACCACCACGCCCCGCCGAAATTTCCCTTTCCCCCTTCCTCCACTCCCTCCCTCATCTCCCCATTGCGATCTATCCAGTCATCAGCCCCCCATCTGTGCACATTAGCCATTCATGAACACACTCATTAGGGTGGGAGTTTGAAGCGATTGTGTTCACTAGTCTGCGGCTGGAGCGTGGCGATTAATATTTCAGCGTCTCCCGTCGAGGAGCTGAGAGCAAGTTTGGCCCTCTTAGGCTAGAAAGAGAGAGAGAGAGTGCCCCCC
>NW_023339807.1:18820117-18833334 GCF_004916995.1 Morone saxatilis | reverse complement strand
CAACGCCCTGCTTTTCATTCTAAGCATGCCATTCTCCATCTTCTTCTCCATATAGGTGTGCAAATAAGTGGGAGTCTATGGGCTGTGCGTGAGTAAGTGGAAGTCTGCAGGCTGAAGTGTTGCATATGGGTAGGCATTCATGGGGAGCAGTGGTTGGTGCAGCGCACATTGATGGCTAATGAAGTTCCTCTGCACCTCATAGCCCTATTAAACCGCTGCCCCCTACCTCTACCCACTTCACCCCCCACCTCTTGCCTTGTTTCTCCCCGAGGGAGAGAGTTGGCAGGGAGCGAGCCGGCTGCTATGGCAACAACAAGGAACCCTCCCTCTCCCACAGGTCTCCTTAGCAACTGGTAGCTTGGCATTGCGGTAATGAGTGTGCCCGGTGTGCCAGGCTTTGTGTCATGTTGGCATGTGTGTGCAATGTACGTGTGTGAGAGAGGGAGTGTGTGCATAGGTGTGTGTGTGTTTGACCAAGTATTTGTGGTTGTTTGCCAATTTATGTGAGAGTTAAAATGTGTGAGGACAAAGAGATGTGGAGCCACTACTTGGTGCTGATCCAAAAAAATTGTGAAGCGTATTTTATTAAAATGTAACCAAAACTGGCACTTGACTGACTCTACTTATCTTTTCTCTGCCTGGGTGTGTGTTTGTGTATTCTGCAGATGTGTGCTTGTGTTTCTGTGTATTTATGCATTTTTTTCTTCTTCACTGTGATTGCGGTCATTCTTCTCTGTACTGTAAAATTGAAGCAATTAAAGGGACGATCGGATGAATTTTGCATGCCATGTGCATGGCTGCCTATGAGTTTCCTGCTCTGCTGAAATTAAATTAAACGCTGAGAATGATGTTTATTAAAGTGTGATCAGAGGTGTGCACTGACCTTTAGAATGTGGGAAATGAGATTCTCATTGTTATGAATGAGATTATGTGGAGGCCGAGTGTGAAAAAAGCCTGGACCTGCATTGATTGCATTGTTGGCCAACAGTTTCTTTGTATATAGCAGAGGGAGGTTGCAATATAATCAAATCCACACTGTGCCTGTTGGCTATTAAATGGACTGATACACAAATATAGACACACTGGCGCTCACATAAATGCAGATTGACTTGTGCACGCTTGCGCACACATGCATATCTTGCCGATCTTGTAAAAAGAGCTGTAAAAGCCTCTCCAGAAACGTGTTGGTCTTTAACAAAAGCATGGCAAGCCCAGTGGAAAATGTTAGTTTGCTCCCTAGACGAGGTGTGAAGTGCGAGCAGGCGGCCGGCCCCACAGGTGGCCCAGCCCAAACACCTGTTGTGTGAATTCTCAGTGGGAGGGCGTGAGCTCTGCCTACCTTGCATGTCCCAGTGGAAAAACCACACCCATGCTGTACTGTGGCACGTGCTCACTCATGTGCCCACAACCACTCTGAGGCTCCCCCGTTTTGTGCGTGGGCGTCAGACGTGATGCCCAGATTGTGTCCCCTTTGTGCCCACCGGAAACACTCAGCTGTCCCTGGCATCAGCCGAGCGGATTTTCCGATCCCCTGTCCGGGTCTCAGATGCTCTACTAATCTGTCAGCATCTATTTTTACCCACCAAAGCTGCGGCAGCCCTTCTCTATCCCACACCCTGCCACCCCAATGCCAACCCTTCCCTTGGCGCCAGGGTGGGCACGGCTGATGATTCGCCAGCCATTGGATGCAATTAGTGCACAGTCAGGCAGGAATCCCCTACCAACTCCATTACACCCCTCTCCACAGCCACTTCCTGATCTGAGGCTACCAGACACACTACCACACACTTGCTTTCCATTTTAAGCCTTTTTATAAATGGCACTCCTGCAGTGTTGTGGAATAATAGGGTCGGATACAGAGCACCTTTCACAGTGCTTGAATCACTCTACTGTGCAAACTCGGTCTATTCAAGTACAATGGCAGCCAAGGGACAAGCCACATTTGAATTGCACCTGTTCAGATTTGTCGTTGAGATTAAGTGAAAGTTCTGTCTGTAATAGTTTAGCTATTGGTGAAAAGTCCTTGAGTTACTCAGGCTCACTCTTGCCTTTTCTGTAAAGATCCTATAAGAAATGAAAGCCTAAAGTTGTTGCCTTTTTCACTGTAAGAAATTAAAACTGCTGCCAATCCTCAGAGACCCCACAGTGATACACCGAGATAGATGCAATTCCTAATCCCAGGTTTATTTCTTCCCCAACAAGGGCTGTAATGTGCCTTGCATGCCAATGCAGTCGTGACCACTGCTGTGGAGGCGATGATGGCATGTGGCAGAGAAGTAACTGTTTCTCACCTCCTAATAAAAGAGACTCCTTTTTAATCTTTTCAATTTGATTGCATTCCAAAAACAGGCCTGTCTGCCCATCTGTCTCTCTTAAAGAAGCCTCCTAAAGGGATTTTAATCATCTGACTCCGGGCTTCTCAGGCAAATAGCTACATCTCTCTCTTTCTCTCTCGCTCTTCCTCCCTGTCTCTCTCACACACATACACACACATACACACACAAACAATTTCCAATTTTCTTCCTTGTACTCACTGTCATAGTCTCACTTGTCTTCTCTCACTCTCTGATACACCATATCGTCTCAGCTCCATTGTGCCATATCTGTGCAGCCATTAGGCCCTTCAGTCCCTCTTCAAGTCTCCCTCAGACACATAAAATTCCCCCTACCCTGTCCCTATTAATCCACATGGCTCTAAATTCTTTATTTCCCTTCAAAGGGACAACGCGAGCCGTGACATCAATCATGGAAAGCGAATATTTAGCCGGCGCTAATTTCCACCAATAGCCTGGAGACAGGCTTAGCTGACAAAACTCATTCCTGTGCTGAACAAAACTGCTTGTGTTGAAACCTCCCCTCCCCCTGATCCCTCCTGCCTTCTGCACAGGCAAAAACAGCATCACAATAAACACAGTTAGTGCTTCTGTTACTCCCCCTTGATTTAGGCTTATCAAATGAATGTGCACCATAGAGGGGTACCCTTTGACAATACATAATGGCTCCATTCTGCATGAAATGGTTTGGTAATACCAGTCGAGTGTGGCAAACGGCTTTACCCGGTGCCACTACAAGAACAGCTGCTGTGTTCTTAGCTGGGCAAGCGCACCACACTGCTTCACCCTTGAGGTTGTTTGAATCGGGTGAGTGGTTTCTTTTTGCTGGTTCCCAGACCCCACTCACACTCCTTAGTTCCTCACTCAGTTCTGTTTGAATGAGTGCACATTCGCCACAAGATGGGTCTTATAAACTGTTTGACCTGTTTCCTCGCCCCTCTGTGTGTGAGCATGTGTGTGGGTGTGTGAGCGGGAAAAATCCTGAGTGGGTTCTGATGGAGGACTAATGGAGGGGGATGGGATGAGTGGGGGGCATTTTGAGGGCACCCCTTTGTGTGGCTTGAAGGGGCCCCTTGTGGTACCTCTATATTCCCACCCCTAACCCCCAAGCCCCTCGACCTCCTGCTGTACCCTTCCAGCACAGCTGCACCCATGCCAGTCAGGTTATCCCAGATGAACCATCGGGCCCAACATAACAACCCCTACCCACATACTACATCTACTCGCAATGCTAATGCATGGCTGACATCTTGGGAGTGGCAACAGAGGAACTCATGGGCCCCCAGCCAATTTGGGCAAGTGGGCACACTCACTTAACTCACAAGCCTGTGGCAGTTAAACATTGTTGTGCGTAAAGTGGGAATACGGTATATTGAGCACCCATATTGGCCTCATAATACAAGTGGATTGTGTAGTTAGTCAGACCTTGATGTCTGCTAAGCCTCATCATTGAAAGACATTAAACTTCATTGATTACCAGCACTAAATAGGCCTCTCCAGTCCCTGAATCAAACTGAGTTTGCATGGAAGAAGGGAGGGAAAACAGTAGAGCAATTGATTTACATCGTAGGTTTTCTAAGAGCCAAATTAATGGTTCTTAAAGAGGTTATTATGGATGAATACCAGGAACCTGTTTCTGCTCATCAACAGATATTAAGCATTAATCTTTAAGACCAGATTCACACAAGAAATATCTGTCTGTTTGGTTTGAACACCTCAGTTCCTTCCTTGAGCCAGTAAAAAACCTTTTACTGCTTAGTTCACCTGTGTTTTTAAAAGAAGTGTCAACATGTCAGATTTGTTAGAAAAGAGCCTAAGCTTTTAATCTAAGGAACAAAGAAGACTATGCAGCGGCTTGTTATCTATTGTCTAAACATCTAAATCAGCTATCAGGATTTTTAGGCCTTAATGAGAGTTGAACCCAAGCTGATTTCTTGCAACTAAGACGACCTTGTTCACCTTAATTGGCTTTAACTGGTTCATAAACTATTACCCTTATCTTCTTTTACTTTATGGCCAAATTAACCCCTTTCAGCCCGATTTAGTTGTATTTGGAGACTGATGAGTATGGAAGTCCCTGATAGCAAAACAAAGAAGTCAGACAAATACTTATGACTCTGTCTGTTCTTTTCAGTATTATGGGACAAGGCAGTGCATCTCTCTGTATAGGCCCAGCCACTGGTTCATTCATTATTTAGAGCCCTCTCCACTAGGCCCATTGTATTAAAGGGGTATGATTTGAATAGGAAGCAGCTACCTGGACCCAGGCGTGTGATGTGTGTGTTCCTCTCTGTCATTGTATGTTTCTGTGGGCTTCATCCGTCTGCCGCAGCAAGCCAGGGGGCTGAAAGAGAATTTCCATTTTATGAATATTTAATACATAATAAAGTTTTCAATTTTATTCTATTCAACCCGTAGGGGTAAAAATGTGGCAAAGCCAACCCTCAAGGACAGAACACAGTGTAAAGGTAGTTGATTCAATGGAGGCATCAAGAATACGGTTAACATCAGCTCACTGCCTCAGAAATCATCCACTAAAATGCACACATACAAACATTAGGAATAGTTTAACACTACATATTATAAGGGGTTTTACATTGTCCCTATTTCACACATCTCAAACATTCTTTATGCTGTATTACTATTGGATCATAGCATAGCACCCAGCTGGGAGTGCCCCTGAATCAACTTGGGATTAGCCCAGGATTGTCTGGGATTACTCGGGGATGGAGGGGGATTAACAGTGACTGCTTGTTTTGGGGGCGTGAGGGCCATAGGCTGGCCAAATTGCCCCTGACTCAGACTCAGGGAACAGGAGGCGGACAGAACCACACCCACAGTGGAACCACCTGCAACCCAAGCTATTCTGAGATTCTAAAACGCACACACAAACAGGATGACCGAGAAAAAACATGTGGTGGAAAACTACACAACAGGAAGCAAGCAGCTACTGATGATGATGATCATGATGCCATGGCTGGCCACTGTCCGAAATCTCTCAAATCTCTCTAGCAGGTGGATTCATCAGATAAAGAGGGTTTGGGATGATGACAAATCCCTCCAAGTTCAATGGGGCTGCTCTTCCCTCATACAGGGATAAATCGCGATTTGAATCAGACAGGTCACACAGAGTTGCAGCATGAAGTGGTTCAGCTCTCTGAAAGATGCCCCATTTTCAACCGGCGTGGTGGAATGGCATGAAAGCTTACATATGTTTTAATTCAGGCATGCACAGGACTTGATGGGGATGATTTGGAGTGGTATGATAGGTGGATGATCCAGCCAGGGTGAGACAGGGAGTTGGCGCGGCACGTAGAGAAGCCGTCAGAAGCAGGGAGCGGGCATCCCCTGCGGACCTGCACTGCCGAGATGAAAGGCTGTTTAGTGTTGGAGCAGCAGCATCAAACAACCGCCTCCTCTTGCATCCTTTCCCCCATCCCCCACTCTCCCTCCATCTCTCCCTCTCACTCTCTTGACTCTCACCACAATATGATATAGTTCTGCCGTTGCACGTTTACCCGGTTGCCATGGTTACCCAATGCCGGAGGTGTCACAGCGAGATAACCCAAGGAGGCATTCACAGATCACCTGAATTCAGTTCGCCTCCCATTTATGTGTTCTCCGCCGCAATTTGATTTATTTGTTTCCCTGCCGTGCAATTCAGTGTGAATACAAATAATCTGCAACATAATGGAGATAGTGGAAGTGTGAGTACCCCTCAGTCTGAAATAATCTATTGTACCAGTACATTCTTAAACCACAGGAGGTGCTTTTGATTTGATATTTTCCTGCTTGAGCGTCAAAATGCCTCACGCACAACAAAGAGCAGAATTGCAATGACAGACTCTGTTGTACATCAGGGACCTTCAGCATCCAGCAGCCCTTGAGATGTAAATGATAATAAACAGTATAAAAACTATATCCTATGAATTACCGAGTCAGTGACTGTACATGCCGGTGTCGAGGATAATGGGGAAGTAATTTGTGACACACTGTATAATTGAAGGCATGGAGATTGAAAGCAGAAGTGGAAAATGATTGTGTGCAGAGAAGTGTGTGAAATAAGAAAAAGGAAAATCAAGTCACAAAATATGTAGTACTCAGTGACAAAAGAGAAAGAGGGATTGTGATAAAGACAGAACAAGGGAGGGAAAGGGAGATAGGCAGTGAAGGTAGATGTCGGAGGGTGGGATACATCCATTAGCCTTCCTTGCTCCCGGCTCAGTCTTGCGATACATCCCCCCATTCAAGCTACGAGAGCGAAAGAGACAGGGCTGGCACTAAGCCAGACTGGCACCGACTTCAAACATACAGTACGCCCAACCACAGCAGCTTACATCAGCCTGGCTGAAAGGAGAAGTAGAGGAGGACAGATGGATTGATGGAAATGCAAGTGGGAGGATTGACGTACGTAAGGAGAGTGTCTCAAGTCTTAGGTCGTTTCAGGTTGGTTGAGGCTGACAGGGTCTTGCTCCGTGCCAGCTGTAGCTGTCCTTCGAACATGTTTGTGTTTTTGAATGTGAATTTTCTGACTTGAGTTGACACTGATTGCATGGAGGGTTGTGTATCTACCTCTGTGTGTTTTGTCTAATAATAGAAATGGAAGCGACCTCATAATTTGGCAAATTCTTTCTATGACTCAGCATGTATAGACTGAATGATTTATAAGCAGTTGTGACAGCTGGTTGTGATTAGGTTTCTCTGCATTGTTGATTTTTATGTTTGATGTCAAAAAAATCTTATTTTCCTCTGGAAAATTTTACTAATTTAAAGTGTCTCTCTCATCTCTCCACAGAACTCCATCCGACACAACCTATCCCTCCACACACGTTTTATCAGGGTGCAGAATGAGGGAACAGGGAAGAGTTCTTGGTGGATGCTGAACCCAGATGGAGGGAAGATGGGCAAGGCCCCCCGCCGGCGAGCAGTCTCCATGGACAACAGCACCAAATACTTAAAAAGCAAAGGCCGCATCAGAGGCAAGAGGGTTGGCCGTCCTGGGATAGGAGCAGGTTCTGCTGTGGTGGGGCTCCAGGGCTCCCCCGACCATGGCAGCCCACCACGGAAAGGCCTCCCAGGATCTGGAGGTGCATCTGGGACAGATGGAGAGTTTGACGCTTGGACAGATCTCCATTCCAGGGCTAGTTCGTCAGCCTCTACCCTGAGTGGACGCCTGTCACCCATCCTCGCAGAGGGAGAGCCAGAGGAACCAGAGGAGGGTGGTCTGTCCTGTTCCACCTCTCCCCACCTCTACCCCTCTCCGACCAGTGCCCGCTCTCCATCCATGGGGGCAGGGAATCGCTGTCCTCCCTTGGAGCAGCTGCCTCAGTTGGCTAACCTGACAGGTGCCATCAGTCTGGATGAACAGCTGATGGAGGACAGTTATCATCACCATCACCCACCACAGCAGCAACACCAGCAGCATCCGGCTGTTGGCAGACATAAGCACCAAACCCCTGTCTACCACTACAGTTCTGGAGTGAAGGGACAGAGTCCCTATGGTGCAGGCGTCTATGGTGCAACAGGCATGGGGATGCTGTGCCACCATTCACCCATGCAGACCATTCAGGAGAACAAGCCAGCCAGTTTCTCTGGAACCATGCGGGCATACTCCAGCACCAATGCCCTGCAGAGCCTGCTAACAGGTGGTCCAGCTGGGCAACAATACTGTTCCAAGGACATGATGCTGGGACAGGAGAGGGAAAGCCATCCTATGATGGGTCAAGCTAGTAATGGAGTTGGCTCCAACCATCACAGCCACCACCCCGGCCACCACAATGGCCACAGCCACAATGGATCTCATAGTCACAGCTCAGCTCATAGCCATAACAGAACTCACAGCCATACTCATACTCACAACAATGTTACCAACCACAACCACAACTCACCTCACAGCCTTGCTCACAACGGTCACAACCTCAGCCAGAGCCATAACCACACACCGCCCCGGGCTGCAGCCCTGACCCCACGTGGCAACAGCAATCAGCTGCACACATACAACCACAAAGCTCCCTATCTGTATAGCCCCCCCTCACATGCCCACCTCCCAGCCTCCACCACCCTGCCCCCAAACCCAGCAGGTATGCTTGGCATGCCCCAGGACTCCTGCCATGTGGCCACTGCCCCACACCCACACCCCCGTCATAACCATTATCCTGACCCACAACACCAAGGCATGACTAACGGACCATACCACCATGGCCAGGGGATGGGGAATGGTAGTGTTGGTAGCAACTACCATGGCTATCACCAACCTCACCCCCATGAGAGACTACCTGCTGACCTGGACATTGACATGTTCCACGGTAGCTTGGACTGCGATGTGGAGTCCATCCTCCTCCATGACATTATGGACTCTGGGGAGGAAATGGACTTTAACTTTGACTGCTCCCTAGCCCAAGGGGTGGGCATTGGCATGGGTATGGGCATGGGTGTGACCATGGGTATGGGGATGGGAATGAGCGGTTTGGCCGGTCCACAGCAAGCCCATAGCAACCAGAGCTGGGTGCCTGGCTGAAGTCTAGGACAACACATCCTCCTGAAAGAACTACCCTACCCATGAATCACTGTGCTCAACTGTGACATTCCTGACTTCACACAGAGACTATAGGACCAACACTCCCATCTCTCTTTCTTGTCTTGACACTTCTTCTGTCACCCTATCCTCTTTTGATTTCCTTTCCCCTCGAGAAATCTAGTTCATGTCACATTAGGTTTTTCTTCATATCAGCTATACTGTGATGACAATCTCTCAGCTGTGCTTGCCCAACATCGCTTCTCATCTACCATGAGAACTGAACTCTCAATGCACTTTATTGCAAGTGGGTCACATCTTGCAGTGCAATGTGTTCACAGAGCAGATCAGGCAGAGCTTGGCATGTTTTGTAAGGTGACTGCAGTACTTTACGGCAACAAATGAGGAAATCACAAGTTCTGTTGATAATGTGTGAGATCTTGGTATTGAATTAAAATTAGACTCCTTTTCTTATATGCTGTCATTGTCAGTGGTGGGGACAGTAATTGTTTTTGAAGAAAATCCTCAGTTGCTAAGTGATTACTTCCTTAATTTTTCATATTCAGAACCTTAGACCTTGTCTGTTTCTTATCACTCACTTTACCAGTTTTAAAATATGAATTAATACAATACCATTAAATTTAACTGATTTGACACTGGTTTGAATGTATTTATAAAATATATTTAAATAGAATGCTGATCTGAAACCAGTTTAACATTTCAATGATAATGACATTCACATGCTCATCAGAGCCAATTAATTATCTTTCATCAGTCCTGTTATTTACAGCTTCATGCATTGAGTCCTTGGCACTTTGACTTTTCTCTTGGATATAACATTTTGTTAATGCCCTTTTGCCTTTGGTTAGAGAAAATTGTCACTACATCGTTAAATGGATTCTATCATTACTGGCTAGCAAGCAATTTGTTGAATTAAAATGCCGTATCACCTTGTCTCACCTGGGGTTCTCGTGCCAGTTTCTCTCTCTCTCTTTCTCTTAGTCTCTCTCTCTCTGCCTGCCAGTGGAGACAAAGTGACCATTCCTCACACCAAGCCATTAATGTGGCTTGATTGAAATTCAGCATCTTGCTTTTAATCTCCAAAGTGATGCGGCACCGATGCGTCATTATTGAGAATCTAACGCGTTGTCCTCCCATCTCTCACCCCGACCACCCGGGCCGCTGCTCGCCTCTCCAACTTAATGTGCCAAGAAAGCGAGACAAAACTGTGATTAACGCCAAGTCACTCTGCCTGCTGTCCTGCTCTGAGAAGGGCCAATGTCACTGTCCTCTTGCCTGCTCACAGAGGGTACAAAAATGGAGACAAAGATAGAACAAAAGTCTGTTGTTGCAGTGGGATCAATCATCAGCCTCAGTTTCCATGCTCTTTGGGTGTGTATGTCTGAAAACAGGTAGTGTATTTGTATTGTAAATCATCTCCATTATCTGTATTTTGTGTTCCACTGTTCCCATGTTTTTTCAGTGCTTATACCCTGAGCTTCAAATACTCAAACAGGCACAAAGGGAGAGATTTAAGGAGAAAACAAGCCAATCTGACTGGCATGAGTCTATGTCAAACAGGGTTGTAATGCCCCAGAGCCATCCACATCCACTTTTTGTGTGTTTATTCTGTTGTCTTGTAGTTGTTGTTGTATTGTTGAAATTCTAAGGACCAAGGAGGACAGCGCTGAAATATCCATAGTGTAAGGATGGTATTCAATGGTAAAATGATGTTGGTTGTGCAGTATGACCTTCCTGTGCTCCAATACTGTGCATCCCTCCCACATGTGCTCTGCTCAACTGTCTCTGTGTTTGTGAGTGGGGGAGTCTGAAGCTTGTTTCTCACTGGCCTTGGGAGAGAAAAAAAGAGGACAACCCTATTCTCTAGTTCCCTCAAGGAGACTCTCTGTGCTTGGTCTGTACCAAGTTCACACAAAGGAAATGAGAGGGGGTATGGGTGGGGTTGGGGTTATTATTATAGCCAAAGGTCAAGCATGGCACAGACTATCAGACCCATTATTGAGGTAAATACCTCTATTTCAGGGCCTTTAGCTGCGCTGGTTCCAGTTAATCTCCGTGTGGAAAATGCGTGGAATTTTCTAAGCAAATGGGCCTCACAAAGCAGTTACGCTATAACCTATGCTACAGACATTTAGCAATGTTCTGCTATTGGAAAGAGAGCTATATATGATGTCTAATTTTCATATATTTATTTATGAAAGAGATTGGTCTTTGTCGCTCCTAAATGTGGTAGTTGTTTGAGTCAACTCCTATCCCCTTCCTCTTTTTTTCTCTGTTTTTTAAGATGTCACTCTCCCTTTGCCCCTTTTACTGACTTTTATTTTGTACAAAATCTATATATTAAGAATATTGTATAATAGTTTTTAAAATCTCAAAATAATAATAACAGTTTTGTTGTCTATTTCTTTTTTAAGAGAATGTATCTCATCATCTGGTGACTGTTAAATAAATGAAATTAAAAGAAAGACTGTCTCTGTTGTTGCGTTTGTGTGGATATAACCATAAAGATAGATTTGTTTTTTCATGAAAATACAATGAAGTAACGTCTTCCTTAGAATTAAAACGTAACTTCTTTCACACATGCAGACAACCCCTCTTGGCAGTCGTGTTTGACCAGGACACCAAGTTGCTGCGTGGGAGGCAGGAAGAGTGGGCTGTAAAAAAATTTATCTTCACATATGTTGTGAAGCATCGCTTGTGCTAGAGACTGCATGAGAAAGAGAGAGAGAATTGTTTCTGTGTGTGTGTATGTGAGAGAGAGTGAGCAAGAGAGGGAGAGAGAGAGAGACACACACACAGAGAGATAGTTCCTGACAGACAGACAAAACAAGGATAGACAGCCAGACAGAGTTGCCAGGATTGGAGTAATAGGTAATGTGTGTGTGTGTGTATATATGTGTATGTGTGTGTGTGTGTGTGTGTGTGTCATAAGGCTTGTTATGGCCCATGAAGCGGTATAGGTTGGCCACAGCTGTCCCAGTCCCATTGGAGGCGTTTTCACAAGAGAAGTGTGCAGCACTACAGCGCCATACTGCCAGGCCCCAGGGGAGCCCCCGCCTCTACACTCACTCAGACATTTGCACACCCAAATACACAGACACACATTCACACACATACATTTGAAAATACCACAAATTCACACATTTACACAAAGAAGCACACAGCGCAGTTATGAAACCATATGCACCAACACGCACATTCAGACAGACATTTCTCACTTAGATGTACAGTTTTAATTGACTCCACTTGACAAAGCTTATCTGCAGGGAAAGAAGTGAGAAGTAGAGGAAAAGAGAAAGAAATAGTTGTGGAGGGGGGAAGCCGGGCAGCATATATTTAAAGCTAAAGATGCCTGACACAAAAATGCTCAAAAAGTGTTTTTGTAAACATTTTTAGGGGTCTGATGAGCTCAAACATGGTTCAGTAACTTAATAAGATGTTTCATAATTTACAATTAGACCAAACTGAGTGTGATTGAGTGTAACTGAGACAGAGAGTCTGGCATATGGCCAAAGTCTCACTCTTGCCTGCCTATCTCATGAGAGACATAGAGGTTGAGGTAGACAGGAAGGCAGTCCAGTCCAGGTGCTGTGCCTCGGGGAGGGTCTACTCTTCTGTTCCTCATTATCAGAGAGAGGGAGAGAAGCTGTGTTACAGTGTCATTATTCATCCACTCAAGCATCTGGGAGCAGGTTCTTGCTTACTTGGCCCAGTGATATCGGTGTAGAGACCGCCCTTGGAGCTAAAGGCTGGCTAGGGACACTGCTAACTGCTAACAGACAGACCCACCCAGGCAAGGCTCCAGGGTACTAATGTCCTTGTGTGCTTATGAGGATTCAGCAGTTCTCACTTTCCCGCCAAGCTGCAAAGTGAAAAACTGCTATATCTCCAAAATTCAATTGTTCATAGAAATGATTAATTCACCAATATGAAAGGGTAGAGTTTGATTTTGTGCCTCCAGAACGAGGCAGCTACTGCAGCCGCTGTACATTTAATAATCACTATACTGCCAATATCAAAAGCAAGACAACAATTAAAAAAACAGTGTCAAAACAATTGCACATATAATTTTTTTTAAATGTAAATAGGCTCCACAGACACACTATTTTACTTATCCTTAAAACTGATGATTATATTTTTAAAATCTATGTGAAATGGAAATCAGAGAGCAGTTTACTTCTGCGCACTTAGTACATATTTCCTGTAAAAAAAAAAGGCAGTTAGGGAGGGACTTGTTGAGGTAGCCAATAGTACTATGTGTTACGTCACCTATAGGTCCAGCAGCAATAGCGGTCCTATTAGCTGACTCTGCCAGGATTGAGAGCTACCAGTGGAAAGCACATCCAGAC
>NW_023339807.1:18812137-18820017 GCF_004916995.1 Morone saxatilis | reverse complement strand
GCTACAGCAGCAATTAGGAGGACATCAGAGGGAGAACCAGACAATATTTCCTCCATTAAAAATGATTCAGCTTCACCCCAGTCACGAATAAAGTTGTTTTGAAACAAACAGAAACACTCTGCTGCTCCGACAGAAGGCCACGCTGTTGCTAACCAGCTAACTAATGAATCTTCGCTCTGTGTTGCTAAGAGTTGAAGACTGATTGATGGATGAATGTCATGATATTATTGGTTAAAATCGGTTAGTTCATGCTTACGTAAGCACGTGTCACATTTTGTTTTACGGGAAGAGAAAATTATTGGATTTTGATATAAAAATACAAAGAAATTGATTTTTTAATTTGTTAAATAGGGATAACTGAGGATGTAATCTTTAAGGGTTAAAATTACATTTTTCATTTCAGCTTCATTTCAAAATCAGTTCTAAAGCTAAGATGTAACCAGTCTGAAGACTCAATGGTTGGTGTAATATCATCTTAGACTGATGAAAAAGGGTTTACGTAATCTAAACAAGGATGAATTAACGATTTTTCACACATCTGTGGAGGATAAAAGAGAGTTTAATTTTGGAAAAAGTCAAGCTGCATATGTCTTTTACTGTAACATGCGGATGTTGTCCTGAGAATGCCAAATCATCTTAGAGATTGTCCTCCAAATTGACTCCATGTGGGAAAAGAGCTCAGAGAGGACAATAGGAGACCACCAGGAGAGGGCTGCTGCTGGCTGAGCGGCTGAAATTGGGAGTAACATGTTGTATTTTTAAAACCAAAGCCAAAAAATTGTTGCAGCATCATGCCCCATCTGCCCCAGACTGAAGCAAAGAACAAGGACGATTGAAGGCCACAAAAATTTTGAAGAATGAAAATAAAGCATTGTGCTTGTATCTGCTGCTAAATTAAGGCCACATTCAGTCTTTGTGTTCTGTATTCCTAAAATTATGTAAAACAATTTGGCCCAAAGTACTGTACAAGCATGTAAGAGACAGGCATAGTTCACAGGATCAACTGTTTGAGACTTGTTTTCTGATTAAGGGGTTTATCGATTGAAGGTTCAACTAGAATTAAAGAATGAGAATGTTCTCTCAAGAAAATTCTCAAGCAGTCATTTTAGCAAATTCCCAAACAACAACATACCAGAGATGACAATTTAGAGATCATGACATACGTTGAGAGAACAGTACAAATTCCTCCTAATTTGAAAGAAATTGAACAGTCATTATATTGTACATTTGTAGTATTTCCTCTATGTTTTGCCCTCAAAAGTAGAAACAGCATCAAGAATGTATACTCAAAGAAGAGGTGTTAAAATGGCGAACAACCTCTTTGGGGTAGAACCGAGGCTCAGGGGTAGTGTTAGAAGAGGTTGTCAGAAAGGCCTCTGAGAATTTTCTGCTGAAAGCAGAGTTAAAAGCTGTGGGACTTGTGCACAGAGACCGGCACAATAGTAAGACAACATGTTAAAAACTGGCCTCATGGACAGATTTGATTTGAACAAATGACAGTTATGTTAGAGTGTTATTATTGACTAAGCATTATTAAAAATAATAGCATGTATACAAATATTATTTGTGTATAATTTATTCCAGTTACTCAGACAAACCTTGGCAGAATGCACCATTTAGTTTTAAGGCTCTATAAACGACACCACAGAGAGGTCTTTGCATCACTTCACATGGCTTGAATTTTCCTCATATTGATGTAAACAAACCTTAACAGCATCAGCAAATATTAATAACTTGGATTCAGTTGTTGTCTACTGTTAGACCTTGTATTAAAAGACCTATCAATCTATTTGGGAGTGATACAAGTTTTTGGTAGTCAGGACACTCTTTTCTTTATTTTTACACTTTACCCACAAAATGTGAATTGGCATAGTTCATGAACTTATTCTTGAAATAAGCTGTCAAGCTTTCTCATAATAGATGTTTTTGAATAACAGTGCATCAAACATGCAATCAACTATTTCTTGTCAGCACTAGCTGAAAAAAGATTGAATATATTACTAATATAAATCAGGCCTGTTATCTCGAAACCACTCTAATAATCTGGTGCACAACTGCTTGATAACAATATTTAGCTTTAATAAAGAAAAAGAATGAATTCCAATCTGTCTAAAATACGATCTTGTGACTTCCCCAAATTTGTATTTGGCAGTGCAATGAGATCTTTATAAGCATACTTTGTTGTTGCCAGCAGGCTTATATAAGAAGTCTATCTACTCTAGTTCTGATTCAGTCCAACACTGGAGCCATGCTGAAGGAGGGTAGAAAAATCTATAGTGGAGACAACTTGTCCAAGTCCTCAGGTGAAGGTGTAATGTGTGGCCTAGAGAGGGCATTCTGTGTTAAACCAGAAGGCAAATGTTCAAGACTCCAGCTTCCACTTGCTGGATTGTCCCTGAACAAGACAATGAATCCCTACATGCTCCAGGGTCTGTATCAGCTCCGACTAACCTCTGCAGGGGTGTTGGGGATGGATGGGCTCTCTGTTCAGTGATCGATAGAGGATACACAAAAATCAGTCACAAGATGCCCATCAGTTACTTTCAAGCAATGGGCTATAACCTCATGAAATCGGCCTCAGGATTGGGTTGCACCATTTACTGCTTGGGGTGGCACCATTAACACTGAGTACCCTAAGCTAGTAACTGTAACATTACATCTACAAATAATAGCCAAGCGGTATATTAAACTTACGTGCTGTAATCATTTGTAAATGTTAAATTTTTGTAATTTGAGCTATGCTATTGTGTATTTTTGCTAAATGTTATTGAAATTAATTTCATTCATTCAATCATTACAGAGCATTTTAATCAAATGTCATGTCAGATATTATCGACTGTATTCCATTACTTCATATCTTCAGTCTAAACAGGTCACATGTTAACAAGCTAACCTTAGCTTTGTCGGTTGGTTAGCTACATAACAGTTGCACTTATCAGTTACTTGGTATAAATAGGCTTGGTAAGTAGTTGGTTGGGGTGACATTCCTGAAAAAAAAGCTTTTATTATTAAGTAGTCACAGGAAATGCAACGTGTTGTCATTCATCACAAATATTTGTCTACAAAACAAGAGAACTGTAGTTTTTGTCCCTTTATGAAATCTGATCAGTTTGAAATATTGAGAGTATTGTCACAAGAAGAAACACAGTGCCACAGTGAGCAGTTAGATAAAGAACTGCAGGCTACACACCTCCAACTTCTCAGCTCCTTTCACTCTGCCCTACTGTTTGCAGACTGCCGTGTGCAGCATAAAATGAGATCATGGTTGCGCACAGAATGATGGATAAAGGCCAATTACTGCCTGACTCCATAAACAAAGTCGCTCTTATGTCATTCTTTTTTTAGGCGTGTTTTGCTGCTGTTACCACCACTAACCACAGGTGTTGCCAATCAACCAGATCTGAATTTATTTTTGTAATATTGGCATTTAGCTTTATTTGACAGAGAGATTTGGAGAGAGACAGGAAAGGAAGGGCAGAGAGAGGGCATGACATGCAGCAAAGGGCCCAGGCCACTGTGGCAAGGACTCAGCCTTCACACGTGATACAGGCTCTACCAGGTGAGCTACCCAGGCGCCCCTCAACCAGGTCTGAAATTTTAAGGATTACAGCTTTAAGAACAGTTGGTGCAACCGGCTAAATAATAACAAGGCAAAGCTTTCTCAAAGCCCTGGTCATTAGTTATTTTTCAAAAAAAAGAAAGAAAAAAGAAATACTTCCAAACCACCCCATAATAAAACAGATTACATAATCAAGTCAAACGTCTCTTGGGTGTCTAGGGCTACTGAATTTTTCCTGATTAAAAGAAAATGACCTACTAGGAAATCCTCCTATCTACCGCTCTCCTTCGCGCCTTATTAAACCAATCACTGTCCTTAATGACTCCCCCCACTCTGCCACCTCTTCCCTCTTGTCCCCATTTCACCCTCTTCCTGTGCAGACAGACAAGACAGATCTAATCAGATCTTTTTTCTCCTCATCTGCCAATGATCCACTCATCAGGAGTGGGAGCAGAAAAGAGGTGTGTGTTTGCGTGTGTGCAGGGGAGGGGAACGACCTAAGCAGTGATGACACAATTAATGTCAAATTAATGCTCCTCCTGAGCACCGACATCACCTCACCTCCCTCTTGTATTTCTCCCCGCCCTCACCTCACTACCTCTGTCTTCCCCTCCTCTCTTCCTCCTTTATTTTCTCCCAACACACATTCAGCCTTGCTCACCCCATCCCTCCCTCCTCTCCTGCTCCTATCTAACCGCACGCAGCCTAATCTCACACATGGGGGAGCTCATCTCAGCATTGTGCTACTGTGCAGCAACTAGCCTAGCTCACTAGCACACAGAGTACGGTGTGGAGTGCTAATAGGGACTGAGGGGTGGGTGGAGAGGGGTGGCAGAGCGGGGGCCTGATTGGTGTCTCTAATTACGGCTTGATACTAAAGAGTAATTAATGAGTTTGTGGCTGATGGCAGCAGCTTTGGAGTGTCAGACTAGATCGCAGGATATAAGAGCTGTTTGTGCCGAGGCCATGCAGGATCCCAAGGGACCGGCATGCATACAGGCACACACAGACATACGCACATACAGAAATAATGTGCTTACTATTATTAACAGTTACTCTCTTCATGAAGTGCACTACTGAGTTGAATTCAGGTAAAAGAGTGTATCTTGTGATTTCCTTATAGATTTTTATGCTTTGACTGACATGATATAGATTTTGGTTATACTAAACTGTTATCAGCATAGTTATTGACCAAAAAACTACATCTTTCTAATGTGTAACGACATCAGCTGAAGTTCACCTTTCTGGCAAAACCAATTTACAGTATGCTGCGACCGGTTTAATTTTGTACTGTCAGTCATTTTCTTACAAGTATTATGTTTTTATAATGGTAAATAATCTCCAGTTGCTCTCTTATGGACAAAAAAACAACAATGCTGTATATGTTTTAGTATATGCAGCCACATCCACATCCAGTATACAATACAGTCAGGCTTTCCTGCTTAGTCCCCTGTCCCCTTGAGAATTTTTACCAAACATAAAAAAAGTAGAAAATTAGATTCCAAAACAAATACACAACAGGAATACATATTAACATGCCGTACACATTTTAAGGCAGGTCTAATATTCACATTTTTGTCTTGTGGACAAAGTTTTGCCTCAAGGACTTGAAGACTTAGTACTTCTGTACCACTGTACTTCTACACTACTGTAAAATGTGGTGATTGATGCTGCAGGAAACAGAAATAGATATGAGGGCAGGTGTCAAACAGTGTAAACTACTACTCCAACTATTACTTGTGCTTTTACAAAATCTTGGTATTTTTTTTGGTGAAAATCTAATAAACTAAAGTGGTCTATGTCTCACTTTGTGGCACAAGAGGGCTTATATGAGAGACAGAAAGAGAGCTGGTGATGCTAAAAGAGAGAAAGAGTAGTGGGCAAAGAGAAATACAAAGCTTGAAGGACAATATGTGCGCCTGTGACAGTGTGTGTGTGTGTGTGTTTGGCTGTGTGAGACAGAGAGAGAGGAAGCTGTGTGCGCTTGTGAGAGAGAGGGACAGAGAGAGACAGCGTGCTGAGGAGTGTCTCTAAAACAGGGGCAGCTGTAGTGTAGTTAATGAGGCCTGCAGTCGAAAGCCCAGTGTGTGAGCACATCGTGTATGTGTGTGTGTGTCTCAGTGTGTGTGTGTGTGTGTGTCTGAGAGAGAGAGATCGAGAGACAGTAAATGTGTGTGTTTTCGTGTGAGTGAGGTGAGTTAACCAGTGTGCAGTCTTGCTTGACCCTCAGTAAGCCTGTCACCTGGAACCAATGGGCCTCAGAGAGGAGAGAGCAGGAGGGAGGGCGTGGGGATGAAACAGAGACAGTGAGGAAGAGTTTTTTTTAAAAAGGCGGCGCCTCTCACTCAACCGAATAAGTGGAGCAGACTTTCAGCATGGCTGCTAACAAGCTCTCTGTCTCTCATTCATTCTCTCTCTCTCTCTCTCTCTCTCTCTCTCTCTTTCTCTCTGTTTCCTTTCATTTGTATCTCTCTCGTTACCCCTCCATTTCTTAGCCCTCTCCAGAGTGGCACTTTAATGAACAGAGTGTGTGCGTGCAGCAGCCAGGTTAACATAAGAGATGCCTCACAAGAGCTTCTGATTATAAAACCCATGTAAAGAGACAAAGAGACAGAAAGAGAAAGGCCTCTAGTGAGACAAGCTCCAGCTTTTCACAGCTCACCCCCACAGGGAACTGAGCTGACAGGCAATATACAGTCCACTGTCTTAGCATGCTAGGCTAGCCACTAACAGCTGTCCTCCTTAGTGGCTCTTTAATGGGCTTTTTGTTAGAGATGGTAGCTTTAAAAACAAAGCATAAAATTATGGCTTTTTGGCTAAAATTGAGTTCTTAAAGTTTATTGTTTTGACGAAATTGTTAGTTATGAATAGTTCTTAAAGGTAAAATGCATATCGGCTATCTTCTGAGAATGAAATTTATAAGATCAACATCAGTCTCATGTCTGTGTCAGTCTCATTAAGCAATCAAAATTATTCCAGACAATACTCCATTCATGTAGTACCCAGCACGATTAAGAGGCTGATTTGAAAAATATGATTTAATAGTCTTTACAGAGGGACTTGAAGTGGTTAGCCTAGGTTAGCCTATATCAAGAAACAGCTAGTTCAGGTTATTATAGTTTTGTATTTTTTGTTTTCATTTCATTTTTTTCATTTTTAGTTTAGTTACAGCTAGTTTCCAAAGTGGGTTTGCTTATTTAAATTGAGCTTTATTGTGTAAATGTTTAGTTTTTAAGGGCCTTTGTGCTGTAACTATTTCCTGATGAATGCTAATCTATTGTATTTGTAAAGCAGTGCTATTTCCAGTCTTTTCAGTCTTTATGCTAAGCTAGGATAATTACCTCATGGCTTTAGCTCTGGACTTAAAGCACAGACATGAGGTTGATATTGATCTTCTCATTACACTCTCAGAAAGAAAGCAAATAATCAGATTTCCCGAACTGCTATCCTACTCCTTTAAGACGGATGGCAATGTGTGAAAAGAATATTTCAAACTATTTTCTGGAAAAGACTTAGTTTTCGTTTTCCTAATGAAACTCCATTCTAGATTCTGGGGGAAAAAAACTGGTTTCTATTGGAAACAAAACATATTCTTTTAAAGAAAATAAGGTTTTCAGGACTCAGTTATAGAGAAAATGATTTCATAAGAGGAGAATTTTTCTTTGTGGCTTCACAAAGAAACAGACACAGCCATCTATCAAGCTTCCTTGGTGGATTTGGTGGCAGTATGTTTTCTATTTGTGCAAAATTTAAGCAGCCTAGTGGGCTAACGGAGACAAGAGTGGAGATGGATGTTGGGAAACATGTGTAACTGAGTACTTCTGATGACTTTGCCAGTGGAGA
Organism: Morone saxatilis; assembly: GCF_004916995.1. Lineage (NCBI taxonomy): Eukaryota > Metazoa > Chordata > Actinopteri > Moronidae > Morone > Morone saxatilis. The sequence goes on along the minus strand of NW_023339807.1, from coordinate 18,812,615 downwards.
GGTCTCTCCAGAACAACAGAGGTCCCCCTGGTGTTAGCAAAGGTCCCTGTGGTGGAGGTCCGCTATGGGCTTGCCTATCAGGAAATAAAAGGGGGACTCTGCAAGCAGAGTGTGTATGATGGTGGGATTTGGAGGGCAGTTTTTTGTCAGCCTGTGAGAGTAGAGCCCTAACAGGCAATCACAGTGGAGGAGGGTGTGTGTGAGGGCATCCATCATAATATTGTCTGCCCAAGGGCCAGTTTCTCACACACTCGAATTATAGAGATAGCACTGACAGTAGCACACACTGTCACTCAGACATGTCTGTGCACAATATACACAAACAAGACAAACACACACATATTCCCTGCAAAATATAGCTCTGCCAGTGTACCCCTCAGACACACACACACACACGACCATGCCAATGCCTTCACATACTGCTTCTACACACCTCCTAGACACACACCCTTCACTTCTCCACACACACACACACACA
>NW_023339807.1:18811820-18812038 GCF_004916995.1 Morone saxatilis | reverse complement strand
ACAGTGTGTAGTACAGTGTGGTGTGGTGTGGTGCTAGTGATTCTTTGCTGAGAGGAGCGGTCCAGTCTAGACGGAGGCGATAGACATCTCATTAGACTCTCGCTTGCTCTCCCTCCTCTACAGCACCCGCCGGCTAGCAGCCTGTCCTCACTCTGAGGGCCAGTATACAGAGGAAAGGAGGGAGAAAGAGGATGGAGGAGTGGAAAGGTGGGAGAGAA
>NW_023339807.1:18810421-18811785 GCF_004916995.1 Morone saxatilis | reverse complement strand
AAGGAGGTGAGAGACAAGCAAGAGAAATCAGAGAGAAAAAGAAGGGAGATGCAGATGACATGAGAAGGATGGGAGGAGGGAATGAAGGAGAGAAAATTAGACAATGATGATAGCAATAATAGTCTTGATCCTCCGGGAGGCCCACTCCCAGAGGTTCCCTCTCTCTTTCTCTCTCTCACATGCTCCTTCAGTCCCTCTGCCGCCCTCCCTCCTATCTTCCCTCCTGCTGCTGTTTCACTCTTAATTAATTTCTCACTACTCACCAGAGCCCAGAGCTGCAGCTCTCCTCAGCCGGCCTCCGAGACTGCTCTCAGATCAGCACTCCCATTGCCTTACAGCCACAGCATCTCTGCCTGCACCGCATTTGGCTTCAAATCAGTGCTGAAGGTAGGCCTACACTGTGACATTGCCATGAGGTATGGATCTACATTTAGATCAGTTTCACTGATCTTGAGTCCCTGTTAGGCTATCTACTCTGTCAGTCCATTAAGCTTTACGGGGGTCAGATGATGTGCACTTTGGTGTGCAGCAAAGTCAAATGGCCTGCGTTCAGATCAGTTTTCTTCCATAACTGCAAACCACTGTGAGACTTTTAAAAACTACTCCTGTCTTCTTCCTGCCTACTTTATGTAGAGAAATCTAAACAAATTAAACCCAAGAAACATATTTGACAAACTGCTTCTTAAACTGACTTAGTTAAAAATTAAAGCAACAAAATTGGTGGGAAAAAAATAAGGAATCAAATCAACAAATCTGGGTCATTACAACTTGGATCTTATTTTTGTAGTTTTTGAGTATCCTTAATATGAGTAATTGTTGTAAGATTTTAGTAACAATGTAGAGAAAAAATTAGGTGAACAGTAACGTTATTACCAAAACTGTCCATTATATACATGAGTGGTTCCTAGTCTTTTTGGTCTGCAACCACCTAAAATAGAGCAATGTTTTCTTGTGTCCCTTTTCACAAGTCAGAGCTCTAATCTGGCCATAATCGGTGAGGAGTTAAACAAGAGACAGATTTTTCCTTCCCATATTGTTTAATTGTTACGAGTCCTGAATAGAATAAATTATCAGTCATTCAATTCATACAAATTATAGAGAAGTCACACATTCAATTTACCTACTGGCTTGTTTGTAACTGATTTAATCGAATCACTTTCTTGCCCTGTCAGATCTTCTAACAATATAACTGTGTTCCTAGATCTCTTTAACTTGATTTGTATAATAGTATTACAACTGACAAAAATGATGGCCAACTTGTAACAAACTGAATCATCCCATAAGCAGTAGCTGGGCCAGTTCCATTCTTAGGACTCATTTAATCTCTGCTTACATCAGCAGCAAACTAAACACACACACACACA
>NW_023339807.1:18810159-18810374 GCF_004916995.1 Morone saxatilis | reverse complement strand
CACACACACACACACAGACTCAAACAGACTCACACCCCTACACACACTTAGCCCTCCGACCTTTGCCTTCCTCCCTAATTCCCAGCCCATGGTAATCCTAGCCCAGGGCATACCCTAAAGTGCTCACTGAAGCTTTTTCTGCTAGCTACCGAGCGCATCAAGAAAAGAGGAAGGGGCCCTGACCTAAGGTTTACCACCACCCACACACACACACA
>NW_023339807.1:18809499-18810059 GCF_004916995.1 Morone saxatilis | reverse complement strand
ACACACACACACACATAGTTATACGCTTGAGCACCGGGTCTGTTCCCTTAGCTGAAATTGAGATTCCTTTTTTCTGAGCTTCCTATAGCTGTAATTGTTCAGTGAGTAAGAGGGAAGGATGGTAGAAAAAGCAAGAAACTGAGCAGATTCTCAAGGTCGCTCTCCAATGTGTAAAGAGAAAGAGAAAGAGAAAAGAAATGCATGGATGAGCCCAAGGCCACACGTGTATTGAGACCTTCCTCAAGGGAACCAATCACTGTTGGCCTTTAGTTTTGACCTTTAACCCCCATGGCCACCAATTTAACTAAGAGTAAAGCCTATATAGTACTGCACTCCTTTCTCTTCCAGCCCTGCTACTCACAATGTTTATCTTTATCTTTAGAGACCACTTGGCCTCTGTCTCTCATTCAGTGCACTTTAGTTACCTGGATACCCTCAGCTGTCTGCAGTAACCCAGTTTTCTTGAATGCCAAGTCACGAGAAACCTAGTTTGCTAAGTTGGGGTGAAGGATGAGGACAAAGACGATTAACACAGATACATTTCTGCTGGAGAAACCTGA
>NW_023339807.1:18800977-18809433 GCF_004916995.1 Morone saxatilis | reverse complement strand
CATGTGTATGACAAAGACTTCAGATAGGGACTCTCCCTGGAGGATCAAGACTATTATTGCTGTCATTGTGCAGAAGTTTGGTGGGATGAAAGGACACATCATTACTCATAGAAATGTGTTCTGGATTTGACCAAAATGGAAAAGTTTAAATAAATCTATTTCTGATGCAGTAAACTGGTAAGACACATGGGTGCAATTACCTGGTTTCACCCAATAATCATGTTTCTTTTGTTCATGTAAATGTAGTTATTCTCTCATTTTGACCAAACAATTCTTCCACATCCTCCTCTCCTCTCCTCTCCTCTGCTTCCTTCCCTGGTTAGTAAATGAGCCACAGGGGACCATCAGACAAGCCATAACCTAGCAGCTGGAGCTTCCAGCTGGGTTAAGAAGGAGAAAGAGAGGGAATGGGAACGAGAGACAGACTTGATTCTCCTCATGGAGATGGCAAAAAGCAGGACTCACAGGGATAGAGCCTGATGCTTAAAGTCAAATGTGTTCTTTGTGTAAGTACACAGTATAATACAGAAAATCTACTCTTTTCCTGCTTTGGGTATCTAATTTTTTCCCATAATTCTCATTTCTGTTTGCATGTACTTATATTCCAGTTACGATCAGATTGTTGTAGTATGCTGTTTATGTTTTAGGTGCTGTTTACATGCATCATATCCTAGCTTCAGACACCTAGATAAAACCTTATCCCTCTTTTGAGACACCCAAATGTACTCGCTAGATTACTCCAATAGAAGATGGATACTGTGGGATGTAAACACATCCAGGTTCATGATCACTATCTGCTCTGCACAGGTGAATAATCAATTGGAGTAATGTGCTTACTCAGAAGTAAAATATTATGATGATAGGATGATATGATGATAATCTACATGCTGTAGTGAAAGTTAATCTGTGAAAACGTAGTGGATATGTTAGGTAGCACTTGGAGCTCCTTTTTTTCTATTGCTAGTGACAGAGGAGCAAAATCCAGAGGACAGTTTATGTCCACGCTGCCAGAAACCACAGTGTGTTCATCTTCAGCTGTTGAGAGAGCTCAGTGGGAACAGAAAGGTCTTAGCAAGAATGTTGAAAAGTTGAAGACATCTACAGTAGGCCATGATCAGAGAACAGAAGAGGAATTGCTGTAACATCCAGGTTCCATACATATATAATGTCACAAATACAATATATTGGAAAACAGGATATTAGTGTGCATGTAAACATACTCAACAGAAATGTCTTTCTGTTGCTTTGTTAGTCCCAGTCTCTCCACTATCCACCCTCCTCTTGCTTGTTCACCCCTGTACCCCCCCCTCAGATCACAAACCAATCACTTGAGGTTTAAACTGGAGAAAGGTAATGTCCAAACCTAATGGAGGGATACCACTGGGGCAAGTATGATGGAAATTGCATAAAGGATCACATCCAGGTACTGGAGCGTGCTTCACCAAATTTGCAACAATTTCCTCTTTTGCTTACTTTGACACATTTCACTAATCAAAACAAATGCCATTCATAAATATTCAAGAGCCCTGTAGGACTTAAGCAAATTTTACTGCACTGCTTGCAAATCGTTTTTGTGAAACAGGCCCAAACATATACCTGAACTGAAACATCTCTAATCAAATATTGAAACTCTGCCATTTCCAAGCTCTTGCATAAGGAGTTGCACTTGGGTCACTGCCAGAGTAACCATAATGCCACAAAATCTAAAAAGTAGACTTCTCTGTAACCGAAATACAGCTTTTTGCCAACTTTGTTCTCATGTTGGTTACATAATCCATCACAAACAGGCATGGCATGTGCACGGCCCAGGACAGGAGGACTCTGCAGCAAGTAATTAAAACCACTCAGAAGATCATTGGTACTCAGCTACCCAACATCAGTGATATTGGTGAGGTGAGGTGCTGGTGCAGAGCTGAAAGGATACTAAAAGACAATAACCAGCCTGGCCACACCCTGCTACCATCTGGATAGAGGTACAGATGCTTCTGTTGCCATACCACCAGACTTCAGAACAGCTCCTTCCCTCAGGCTGTGAGACTAAATTAATCCTCAACACCCCGTCATGTAAAATAGTTTATTTTTATGACTTTTTTTTTGTATATATATATTTTTACAAGTAGCATAAAGGGAACTACAACCTGCACTTCATTATACAACCCTGCGTTGTAAAATGACAATTCAATTACCTTGTATCCTTGTATGTCAACTTGACCTGATGAGGACAGGTCCAACAAACCGAAGTTGCCTGGGATTAATATGCGATCGATGTGATAGTATAACTTCCACTTTAATTTGAAAGACATCTAGGCATGGGTGGATTTGAAATCACACAAAGCTATTAAGCTATGCCACTGAAGCCTAAAGCTGTCACTTGCAATACATATATATGTCAGTATAAATCAGATAATTTGTAGAAATAATGTTATTCATGAGGTCTAATAAGATCAGGAAGGGTTGAACCAATGAGTGAGTCAAGCAGTCTGGCTCAGGTAGTTAAATGACGTAACCATCCTCAGAGTCCTAGGTGGTATGTTGACAGGTAGGTATACTTAGAAAGGTATGGGGTGCTAATCCAGATAATTTAGACTATTCTGCATCACCCAAAAATGTGCTGCTTCTCATACCTTGAACTATAAATGTACACATCACTTAAGTCTTACGATAATGAGATTTGAAATAAATAATACGATTTGAAAACATGCACACGGGCTAATCTGGGATTGTTATTTCCGATGCAGTTTTACACATTTTTGCTACCATTTAATGTTTTATGACAAGCCTACCTCACCATCTGTGCACCATGAAAACCATGATAAACATAAACGTCTGACTTGAACGTGGCATCCCGTGGGATTTTTTTTATTTATCCTCCACGTTCTCACATTTAGAATAACACCATTATCACATTTAGGAAATTACATCAGATCAAATTGCTGTCAGGAATCCCCAATGGCATCTCGTTCATTATGAGTTGAAAAGCCCTGAAGTGAACCTAAATTAGACCTCCTATTGTGTACAGGGGAGGAGGGAGAGGGAAAAAGGTACAGGCCAAGCGTAAGCAGACGAGCAGGCCAAGTAGACAGGGACTGCTCCCCAACCTCCCACCCATGAACACTGACACTAATTGAGAGGTCTATGAAATATAGATGATCTCTGTGGTGGCCCCCCTCTCACTCTCCCTCTACTTTCCACTGTTCCTCACATCCTCTGTCTGCCTGCTTGAGTGACTCGAGATCAAGATTGCATGCAGACACCGTGTTGGCATGCGCATGGCCCGCTGCACACGAGGTATATCAGGGATGGTCCAATGGACATGATCGGTCAGCCCAGTCGGTCAGTGTGTGCTTGGCTGTGTGTGAGACAGAGGCAGCATAGAGTGGAAGGAGGCAAAAGTGAATTTGTAGAATTGTTATTATCTGTGATCAAGAACAAGAACATGTGCAAAAGAGAGAAGAATCGTATATCATGAGTGAATATGTGTCTATGTGTGTGTTCTCACTTGCTTGTGTTTGTATTCTTGTAATAACAAAATATCCCAGGACAAGGAGATGAATGTGAGAAAAATCTTGAAAACAAAATTCCCCTTACTTGGGGACTATTTTAGAGCTAGGTTTAGGTTGTGGTTAGGTTTTTTAAGTTTCCTTGTTGAACATTGTCCACATCAGAAGGGGCATCTTGGTGGTGAGGAGTTATGGTGGGCAAGAATGTGGTGAGGGAAGAAGTGGTAACCGGAAACATACCCAAAAGATGCACTCAAAATTCTCACAACATTGTTGATCAATTTAGGTGACAGTGTAGTGGGTGGCAAAAAAGGCTGTGGTAAAATGTTGACAACTTGCCTCTACCAGCCTCAATCAAACTAAAAAGTCCCACATTGTTTTGGTCGCAAAAATCTACCATTTTGCATCTTGGCCCAGTATTCGTAGAAGTTATGTTCATATTGGATGAGTCTGCAACTTGCGATTTACGCCCAGTGCCAAAATTCATTGACAATGCTTGAAGAACAGTAGTAGTTATGTAGCAAGGTATAAAAGGGTATGGGGGTGTTATTGCTTGATTCCTGCTGTGACGTGGCTGCCAGAGCTCAAATCAACCATTCAAGACAATGCTTGTGATTCCACCAGAAGCACCACAGCAGGTTATAGAAGTGGGTCTGGTCTATTTTTGACATTATGGGAGTTGCATGCCAGTCTCCCATAAACCACACAACCCCCTGTGACACTGCAATGTGCATTTTTTAGTCTTGGACAGAGCCAGGTTAGTTGTTTCCCCCCTGTTTCCTGTCTTGTGTGGTTAACCAGCGGCTGTAGCTATATTAATCCTACAGATATAAGAGTATCAATTATCTTATTTTATGTTACTAAAGCATTATTTAGTAACATATCAAACTATTCATCTAACCTCAATCATGACCATTTTAAAGTAATTTTAAAAACTGGCACTGAATGTCACTTAGTGTCATAGGTTTGGTGCAAACATGCAAAAATCCAGGTGCTCAATGAATGTTGTTTGATTTTTTTTAGCCGAAATGACAACTAATCAAATTTGAACAATATCAACATGGCTCTCAAAACAAGGTCAGGAGTTCAGAGGGGCGCTTAAAAGTAGGCACACAAACCCTTATTAGTCAGGTGAGCAAGGGGGCGCCACACTGACCCTGTTCAGAAAACCTCTTTGGAGACAGTTATCTAGTAGGCGTTTTAATGTGTCCAGTGTGGAGGTTAGGGTCAGAGGTCAATCTGTGAATGTTTTCACAAGTGTAATTATACAAACGTGTTTTTGTGTGTGTGTCTGTGAGTGTGTCTTCAGAGGGAGCACAAGGATGGAGAGGTCACTCACTTGCCCTGCAGCTGCAGAGAAGATGTTTAAAGGCCAAGGGTAGAGGACGGACGGAGGCCCGTTGCCACTGTGGTTATTTTTAGGGTATCCACACCAAGAACACATTCACTGAGGAATTACAGTATAATCTTACATCTAAACTATTTTCTCTCTGTTATTCTCTCTCCAATCCCCAGTATATCTCTCATTTTTGTATTTCTTTTAAAAAAATTTATCTTTTGCTCATCTTGGTGGTCCCATTTGCATCATATTTTTATTCATATTTCCCCTCAGTTAACTTTAATTCAGTTCAAATAAATTCTGTTCAGTTGATTTAACTGAATTGAAATGAAGCAGCTTTTTAGACCTTTATTTGTAATGAACATTATTAAAGGAATATGTCAATAGATTTATTTTAAAAACTAATAGAAAAACTATTAGAATTGTAAAGCTCTTCCCCAGTGTGTGTATCTTTGGCAAACACACACACACACACACACACACACACACACACACTCCTGTCCTGGCTTTCGAGAATTCCAGGAGAATCTTGCTTACCATCAGCACTTTGCCTTGGCTGTCAGTCGTCTCCCTGCTCTCTCCAATGGCTCACACGCGAGTGGGAAATCGTGCCTCTATGTGAGTGTGTGTGAGCGCATGTTGTGTGTGTGTGTGTGTGCTCTCATGTGCAGATGCACTTGACTGTTAGAGTACATGTGTGTTTGTGCATGATCAGCTGAAAAAGCTGGCGTCGTTCTCAAACTGTATATGGAGCAATGCTGGATGTAGCACAGAGAAGGAGCTCATTCTGTCTGGAAATAAAAGATCTTAGTTTCGATGTAATACCAGCGCTCAATTTTGCCCTTTTCCAGATGATAAGTGACATAAACTGACATCGGGGTCAGCCATGCAGTCAATTGTAGAGCTGTGGAAAGCCATACTGCCCCACTCCAACAGTGTTAAGCCCCTTAAAATCTCATTATCTCCCTCATCGGCATCTGCAATGCTTTTTCCACCAAATGTCACATTATAATTTCTGAGAGTCCAAATCAGCCATACTTTTCTTTATAGGTGAGTGTGAGAAAATCAATGAAAAGCTACAGGAGAAAGTCAGGGCATGGGAGACAGACAGTATAAGAAGGACAAAGGAGAGTAGTTGCTGTGAATGTGCTTTCTCTGTGTCCATTAGCTGTTATTTCCTCCTCTTTATTTCATTCTTGTACCTTTTTTCTTCTGTTTATTTTTATACCACAGTCTGAATGCTTCATGGAGACATATATAAGTAGACCACTGTATGTTTATAGTCTTAAATATCCCTCAATTCCACATTCTCCATATTTTCTTCGTCTCTTTTATTATTGCACTCTGGCAAAGTAAATCTCATTAAGGTAAATATCTTTATTAATAATGTGTCCATATTTATTGTGAACATGAACATGCTCAGGGTGGAAAGGACCTAGAATATACAGCAGAGTGTCTATAAAACTACATCTGCTTTAAAGGCCCTGTACACCCACACAGGTGTTTTCAATTACCATGGGTGATTAGACCTCTAGTCAGGCTGAACCTGGATGGATCTGTGCTGGGAATTACCTTATTTAGTTTGACAAACTATGAACCAATGGGAATGATATCAGAGTAAGTTGTCCCGCCCAACAGATGCAACAAAACCAACAGGAGAGTGACGGAGATGTCAATCAAGGCCAGTTTGTACACGCTAACAAAGTCCAGAAGGAAGCAATCTAAGTAAACACACCTGTGTGGGTGGACTATGGTTGTGCAGGGGTTTCAACACACTGGGACTATGATTAGACCAAATGCATTAAATTAGCTCATTATCCTGGAAACTACTACATCTGTCAAGCTACCGTACATGAGCTAGTCTCACTTACCTTGGCCATATTCCAGTAGCTCTATAACCTTTAAACATTAACTTAATATTCGTCTGGATACCTTGAGATCTTGATGTATGGTTGCTTCTTATACAGTATTAGTGGGTGAAAAGCCACACTATTTGGTGAGAGTACTAATTTGCATGTTGATAATACTGTTTATTTCAATTCGAAAGAGCCCTGATGCTATCTCTCAGTTAAAGTCATTCATTTGAACTGGTGTGAATGTTTTAACTGAACCTCACATACCAAACAATTAAACCAAGAAAAGTTTTGTTTTTTTTCATTTTCCTCAATTTCTCCCAAGTTCAAAATTCTATATGGATGGATTCTGACTTTTCATAACAAGAGAAGCATAGGTGTATCTAATAACCTTGAATATTGCTCGGTTCTATTTAGGTTTTTAAGCAAGGCCCTGATTGTGTCCATGAGCCGGAAATGAAACCAATAGCAAACCATATTCTGTAACATACAGTATGTGATCCACCAGGACAATCATAATGTGCACATATACTGAATGAATGTTCCGCCTCATTCTGTAGTGCTGAATAATCCAAGAAAACAAGTCAGTCAAGCTACTGAACTATAAAAAGGCAACGATAAATGTAGGTTTAATTTCAAAAGTCTTGGTAAACCTGAGTGTTTGCAGCTATAATTTCTCACCTCCAAAGTGATATACTTCTAAAGGCCCTATACCTTCTTTCATACTACAATCTCTCCATCCATCTTTCAAAGCATCAGTTTCTTTCTTGACCAATCCTCCATCCTCTCTCCCTCCTTCCCCTCCCTGTCCTCCGATTTCCTTCTCCCTCCTCACCCAGGTTTGTCGTCTGCCACTATGGCATGCTAACACTCTGACAATGCAGGCCGTTGAATAATTGATGTGTGGATGTGAAAGTTTGATGCCTGACTCGCGGGCAGATTGAACCTGCAGGCAGCATGCCTTTGCCCATCAGCCGACTCCCTGCTCTCTGCGCCACTCAACACTCTCTCTTTTCACACACCGACGACACACGACACGCCCACACACGACACACCACACAACGAGCACACACACACACACACACACACACACACACCTTAGCATACAGTACACATATCTCCCAATGGACTCCTCCACTTCTTCTCTCAAACTCATTGTAAAACCTCTCAGATATTTGCTGCAAGATTCTGTAACTTTTACACAAAGAAATTGACCTAGAATGTGTTATACTTTAATAAATACTTGGCCTATCACCTTTAATATACTGATGGAATAAACAAATAGGCAGCATAAGTTGAAAACCTAGGTGATCACCTATTTATTATTATTATTTCATTAAAGTCACCAAAATGAAGTCTTAGGTGACAACAAAATTCACTTGAGTTGAGTTATAGAAAAGTTAAGTGCAAAATTCAAATGACACTCATCATTTGACCCCTATTGCACAAATTGGACATGCTGGAGTGGTACATAAACAGAATCTTACAGCATATATTATGAAACATAATACGGCATGCAAAATGGATAAGGAGTGCTGCACTGGATTCATGAGTCTTTTGTGTATCATTTTATTAGATTTATCACCTGAAGAGCCAATCTCTTCTGTAACAGCTAACCAGGAAACGTCTTCTTTAATATTACCATCATAAAACTAAGACTGGCTTGTAAAGGTCTGGATTTCATTATACCTCAACAATACGTTTCTCTGTGACAGCTACAAACCCCCAGAAAAAGATGTGCTAGAGAAGTCACTAACTGGTGTG
>NW_023339807.1:18784183-18800877 GCF_004916995.1 Morone saxatilis | reverse complement strand
GAGTGTTTTACAGCCTTCTCAACTCAGCCAGAAGGTCGTGAGGAACAGCAGCGACAGTCATTTTGGTTGTTTTCTCAGCTTCTTCTTCTTAGTCCCTTTATCAGTCTGATACTGAACAGGGCTGTAAAAATAATATTTATGGTAATGGTCATTTTTATTGGACAGCACAATGCAAAACAGGTTAAGCCATAAACAGCAGCTAGCCTCCATTTTTGTCTAACTGGTGTGTGTGCATGTGTGTGTGTATGCACGACTCTAAGTTCTTCAATAGAAGCTGGTTTACTTACTTCTAAAATTTGATTTAGTAGGTACATCTATCTTTATGATATTGTCTCAACAGATGTTTTTTTTAACTGGTCCACAACCTCTTCAGAAGGCTGCACAGTAAATTATGAAATATATTTGTTAACCCTATACCTGCTATATAGACCCTATAAGTCTACCTCATTGTCAACGAAAGCTGGTTAACATATGGTTACCATGAAAGACAACCTGTGACTGCAATTCATAAATCTTAAAGCATTCAGCAGTAATAACTGAGGACTGCTTTTCTCCTTTCTTTCAGCATCCTTCATATTCATCACCTGCAGAAATTAAAGATGAAATCAGAACTATATTTAGAAACAAGTCATTTTCTTTTGCAGCTAAAAATAACTTTGTCACCACTTTTTTAAATGCCAGTACATTATTATATTTACATGAACATGCCCACACTGTTTTCATGCAATTAACAGTGTGCATCTGGTGATGTACTAACTGCAAAGAATCTTGGGTTGCATATGTCCAATTATCGACTTAAAAGTATACACAGTAATATTTACTATCTCCTTGAGCAAAGTAACACCGTATATCAGTGGGGAGTTCAGAGTCAGATATTAGCCAAATACATGAACACATACAAGGAATTTGTTTTTTTATTACTCCCAATATTATACATAATTCAAAAAATTGTAATTAAGATGGATATAAATAGACATACAGCTAAAATCAAGGACAACAAAGCTGAACAACGATGGGTAAAATAAACATTTAACTATAATACATACAAATGTGAAAAAAATTATAAATCTATTGCTAATCAATGCCAGTCACCTGTGTAACATTGATGACTAGAGATTAGGGCTCCAACAAATTATTATTTTCATTCTCAATTAATCTGTTTCTTCTCGATTAATACATAAAATACGTCGTTTTGATTATAAAATGTCAAAAGTGTATTTCCTTAAGCTTCAGGTGACAAACCAAAATTGAAAAAAAAATTAAAAAAGAAGAAAAGCAACATACTCTCGCATTTTAGAAGCTGAAACCACTTTTGCTTGAAAAATAAAAAGTAGTTTCTGATTTAATAATCCTTATGGCAACTCTACTGCGAACTGTTAAAACAGGTAGAGTTGTCCTGACTCTTACCTTTTTTCGAAGATAGTTCACATTCCCAGGGCCCTTAAACTTCCTACTATGTGTTTTGCAGGCTCTGCACCATTGACAGTATATATATTCTTTGCTCTGCACCTAGTTTACTTAGTTCAAGAACAGTATGTATGTATACTGTATGAAAGGTGGCGGGAGAAACTTTAACATGGTTGCACAGGGGGATTGGTATTTGTTGGACAGGTAAGAAACTTGATGTAGCTACTGTACCATAAAAGCAAGCTAGCAAACCAGAGCCTCAAATTCCTTTAAAATGTATAAAAATCCAACACTACTCTCATTGTGTACTATCATTTTTCATTTAATGCTAGTACAAAATAAAATATACAAATAAATCTTTAAAATGAGAGATATGCTAGCTAGCCTCTCTTTAGCATACTAACAAACTGTCTCATCACCCACGCAGTGTAGCGCCACCTCAGATTGAAATAATTTAAGACATAAATGTGTGCCATTTTAAAATATAATTTTCTATATTAAGCCTCGGGTTACCTCTGCAGTTCCCCATAACTGCTCCTAGATGTTATGGGGAAAACATTTTTCTAATAACGCCTTTAAGCATTAGAGTCAGCGCTTACATGCTCAGATTTAAAATGCCTCGATTTGAGTATTTTTTTCTTTAATCTACAAGGCCACCTAAGTGTTTGTGCTCCTTTAAATATACTGTGGAAATTACTGTTTATAGCCCCAGGATTTGTGTCTCATATTTCTCCCTCAGGTCAGAATTGAAATGGGCCAAAAGTGCCTCCATGAACTCTGCTTCATCTTAATGGAACCGAAATGTCCCTGCAGCAGGAGTCGGCATCAAGGTGAGTTTAACCTGTTAATGAGGAATCTTATGGCAGACTCAACAAAGAGGTGTCCTTTTGTTCAGATTTAACCAAGCTTGACTCATATGAACCTGTGTCTTTAGTACTGCTGCCAGTTGGAGCACACACAAAATTGTCTTTGCTATCACAAGCTAGAATTAGTGTTTTGCATGCATGTTGTTGAACTACCAAATTAATTGGTTCCAGCTTCTTTATTGTGATAATTTCTTGCCTTCCTTTGTCTTATTTGAGAAAATAAAATCTCCTTCGACTTCAGGTAATTGTGAAGGACATTTTCTTTTTCATATTATAGACCAAGAATTACATAGATAAATTGATAATGAAAAAGATTGTTAGTTGCAGCCCTATTTTACAATATGAGTGTATATAGTGTTCGCCCGCTTGTGTATTTGTATGCATTGTACTCTACCTAGTGCCGTTCTTGTCCTTCCCTCTCTATCCTTCTCTCCTTTTGTCTACTGTCTACTGTATGTGAATGTGTCATGGAGGAGACGTTAGGGCCCTGCTGATTTATTCATGATATGACTTTTAAAATCATTTACTGGGACATGGGAGTCTGCATCTCAAATAGGCCTACAGGCACCTTTGTGTGGCTACGTGCCTGTGTGTGTGACAGAGAAAGAAAGAAACAGAATTCACTTTAACATGCATGTGTGTGTTCGTCTACTGTATGTGTCTTCATGTGTGCATACATGTAGGTGTTTGTGTGTATGAATTGGCCCAAAATGTGCAATTACATTTGTGTCCAAGGATTTCTTTTTCGGGAGGGAAGAAATCGTGACAAATTGGATTTGTGACAAAGTGTGTTTGGGCCAGTGAAGAGGTGGACTTCATGATGATTGCCTATAATAGGGTTGTGATTGAGTTATCGGACAACAGTAGGAAGTCATTGTGTAATGGGCAATAGCTTGCAATGGGGGCCGATACCAATCTGTTAAGCAGCATAGGGTGTGGAGAGGAATGTAGGAGGAGGTGTCTAGTTTCTGTGGTGGGTGACTGTATTGTTAGCCAACATGCGTGCGTGCTTGCTTGCATGTATGTGTTTTCATTTGATTTATTGCTGTGTATTTGTCGGTACACGTTTGACAGTTACAGTAGCAAAGCCACTGAATGTTGCCAAGACAGATGTAAACCTGCAGCCAATGTAAATTTAGTCTTGCCTACTATATGTTGAAATCCAGTTTTATTCTTCTCTAGATGGATATATATTCAGTTTAACAAGCATAAAGACACATTCCATATATATATTTGTCAATTAGCTTCATATGTGTGCAGAAGTTTTTTTTTTTGTCTAACCATACCTATTAGTGACTATAATTAAATGATGAGGAATAGGTGGGTGGATGGAACAGGAGCCAGACAGAGAAGGGGGCGGCTGGAAAGCGTGATTTAATTTGGTTATGATCTAATTTGCTTTGATTAAAAATGTATGCAAATCCCTCTTAGCATAAGGGATCAGTGAGGAGAGGCGACACCTCTCTTGCTCTGCCTCTCTCTCTCTCTCTCTCGTGTCTCACTCCCGCTGTCACCCCCTCCTCCTCCTCTGCTTTCGGTCCTCCTCCTCCCTCTGTCTGTGGCCACTAATGTGAGACGTGTGAAGCGGCGAGTGCAGTGTGTACATGTGTGCGCATGTTGTTGGAGGTGTGCTCTTTTTTTTCAAAGCAGCGAGAGGAACCCACTCACATTGGGTGTTATTGCACCTCATATCTGTTGGCTGAGAGTCTGCTAGAGGCTGGCTCTGGGTGTGGGGTGCTTCTGTGAGAGTGTGTGTTTTTGTGTGTGTGTGTGTTTGGCCTGACCCTGTCTGCCAGTGAGCCCTGTGTAGGAGTGACTTTGCCAAGCCGCCCTTGTCTCCCAGAGGTTGATCCTCCCCACAGCCTAACACTGAAGGTCACGGTGCTGAACACAATCTCCTCTTTCAGTTTCCTTCACCATTCTTCATTTCTTGTTGATTTGTCTTTCTTTGTCTTTCTTTTCTCCTTTTTTTTCATTCTCACACACACTCAACCTTACCCTCCACCTCTGTCCAGTCTGTCCTCTGTGCTCCCGGCCACAGACAACCTTCAGCCTGATAAAGAAATCTTACACACACTGAACATGTGCACCTCCACTGTGAGTGTTTTTCTCTGTGTGTGTGTTTACCGCCTACTCTCCATTTTGTGTGTGTCTGTTTTTCTATTCTATTGTATTGTGTCTATATAAGGAGCAGGCCATCTAGGTAACTGCATCTATTTGCATGGGGGCTCAGAGTATTCATGTCACTCTCAATTTCTTCCCGTCTCTGCACCCTCTCTCAGCCTGTCACCACTGCCTCTCCAAGTTTACTGTAATGAACTCTGGTTTGCCTCTGTGCTCCCCTCTCTTCTCTCTTTCTCTCGCTCTCTCTTGCTCGCCTGACTCCAGCCAGGCAGCCAACCAATCAGACATTTAATCAGACATCGAGGCAGCCAGCGTACCTATCAGTCATCCAGCTTCAGTTAGCCAGCCAGTTAGCCAGTGAGTCAGTTAGTATGACAGCTGTCATGTCAGGAGGATGACTAGTTAGTTGGTCAGCATCGCTAAGCCCATGAGTCAACTAGATTGATAGTCAGGGGCAAGCAAGTGTTGAGTCAATTATAGTTAGACTTAGACATCACAACTTAGCAGGTCAAGTTAGACCAAGTGCATTTCAGTCTTGGCCAATTGAGTCTTAAGTTTATTTTACATGTAAATGTGTTTAACTTTTAATACTCAAAATGGGACAAGAAAACTGTAAAATAATGTCTTTCACAAGTCTCTGCAGAATCTAGAATTTGGCAGTTTTTCTCCATTTCCTTGCCCTTTACTTGCAAATTGCAGCCTGAAGTTTGGAGACAAACTGTTTCAGTTTTGGTACAGGAGCACATGAGAATTTATTTTCATTCTCACAGGATTTCTGGGATTGCAATTCTCTTTTTCCTCAGTTTTGCCTTTTTAATTTGATAGTTTACAGTGTACATATACACAGGACATTTATAGAGGTCCTGGTTGGAATTGATGCAAAGAGGTTGTGGTTTATTGAGCACCTTAACTATTAGGTAACCATGCAGGAAAGCTATATACTTTTTGTCTAATCGCTTCTTTTCAGTTCTAGTTCTTCGATATGTACTTCTTTCTGACTGTCTACACTAAAAAAATATGTTTATACTGATGGAAAGACTTATCTGTAAGGTTGTAAATTTCAATTATTTAAAAGTTTATTCCCATATAAGCTAGACAGCTAATCGGTCAGTCAAGCCAGCCAATTTGAAAGTCAGTAAATCAGTCAGCTTGTTTACTGAGTCACTTGGTCAGTCAGTCAGTAACTCAGCCATTCACCCAGTCAGTCAGTCAGGCTGTGTCTGCTCTCTTACATAAGCAGGGCGACAGATGCTGAATCATGAGCTGCCCGCTGGAATGCTCTCTCTACCCAGAGGGTGCCAGGAGGGAAGACAACACACACACACACACACACACACACACACACACACACACACACTTGTGAACTCCCTCACCTCACACACATACACAAACTCAGCTAACTGTATGCATTCATGCAAACATCGTGCACACACTGGCATGCATGTACACACACACAAACACGTTGTATGGTATGCCCTAGTTTCATTCAAGCATGAGACTCACTCCTCGTGATTGAACTCAGAGATACGTAGAGGGGCCAGAGAGAGAGACAGACAGAGGAAGAGAAACACGGGGGTGAAAGAGAGCGAGAGAGGTTGAGTGTGAGACAAAAAGAGGAAGAGAGAGAGTAGCTTGCAGTCTGACGGAGAGTTCAAGAGAAAGAGAGAAGAAAGGAGAGTGAGATCTTCCCTCAGCTGTCTGTGAGGGTTTTGATGTGGTTTAAAGGGTTTTTCATGTTATGCAACTTTGAAGGCGAAGCGTTTGATGTTTAGTTTGCTAGTTTGTTAGCTATTGGATTAATCTCTCTACCTTCTCTCTTCCTCTGCAATTTATCTGATTAGTGCTAGGGGCTTGCGTCACCCTGTTCTTGCCTTTGTCTAGAGTGATGCTCAGATGGGTGTTTTTCAGCGTCTCTTCAGAAACTTGGCACCTATCATCTATTTATGGGAGAAGCAATTGAAACTGGTATAACGGTCCTATTTGCCTGCCTGTCTAGCCTTTCAAAAACACGACTGAAATGCTGATGGAACAATGACAACTATTTCTCCCTTTTTTCCCTCTCATCTCCCCGTTTCTCTCACTACCTCTTCCAATCTCGCCTCTCCACGTCCCCTCAGCATGGGTGATTCATTTGTCTCCAACACAATATAGCACAACATGGGCTCGCCACCGTCCATATTGCCACAATGCTTATTTGTCGAACGCTGGGGATTTCATAAATGTATTTCCACACTCTCTCCTTCCAGCGTTTTTCTTCTCTGCCCTTCGTCTTTTCCCCTCTTTCACTTATTCCCTTTCCTCTCCAGCAACAACACTCACTTTCCCGGTTTCTCCCCTCTCTTTCTCTCTCTCTCTCCCTCCTCTCTCTTTCTCTTTTCCACCCTTCTCTCTTTCCCTCTCTCATCAGACGAATGTAAGAATAGAACAGGGGAAGCCCTCTCACCTCTCCCTGCACGCTGGCTAATTAGCATATTCATGAGAGGTTCCATAAATTATACATGAGATCCGGAGGGGAAACAGAAGCAGAAGAATGAGACGCGGACACACATTCTCTCACACACACACACACACACACACACACACACACAAGCATGTGCACGCACTCCCTATATGCAGGTATGCTTGCACACAAACACACATCCTCACTTTCTCTTCCTCTCGCAGCCTCTCTCAATCACACAACGCAGACGGAGAGATACAGACAGGTAATTGGTGAGAAGGAGTGTGTGGTACAGTACATTGGCACTGTGCAGGGGAGACAGCATACACAATATTGAAAGGGAGAAGTAGAAGTCACTCTCAGTCAAACAGGAAATGCGGTGCACACACAGGCACAGTGCTTAGGTTGGCTGTATTTTTCTCCACACTCGAAGGTAAGAGTGTTTAGGCACTTTGAGGCACTAAGGAAGGTTAATGCAGCTACGGGTTAATGCTAAAAGGAAACCATAGAATGGAGAGTGTTAGAGATAAGATAAGAGAGAAAACTGAAAGGCCAGAAGATCACTGAGATTATTCCAAAATATGAATATTAGGGGGAAAATGTTTGAATAGCTTGAAAGTAATTAAAGTTCAAGCTGGTAGTTGCCTTTTGGTTGAGCAAGAGCCTATACGTTATGTACCATCCTTCAAACTATACCATATTTGTTTTAAATCCAATTAATGTGCTTTCCTC
Source organism: Morone saxatilis (assembly GCF_004916995.1). Lineage (NCBI taxonomy): Eukaryota > Metazoa > Chordata > Actinopteri > Moronidae > Morone > Morone saxatilis. Next base: position 18,793,308 of record NW_023339807.1, on the reverse strand, counting down.
TCCTGCATGATGGATATCCCAATTTGGAGCCAGACTCTGACTCAGCATGCTGACGGATGAGTAGACATCTTTATCCAGATATATCATATTTACATATGGTCCAAAATAAATGCAATAAGATGAAAGCTGACAGGACGCTGGAATACCTCAAGAGATTTTTATTTCTTTTGGATGGAAAAGGTCTTCTTCAGTCATGAGAATAAAGACACATCCATGATACGCCATGGCAGCATCTATTTAAAAGGCTTTATATCCCTAAAAAAGTTTAAAATGCATAAAAACTCAAAAGTGCAGAAATATTCAAGTTAATATTTGTGCATGAAGTATGTTTTTGGAGTATGTTTGCCATTTTTACTCAAAAAAGGACTTTATTGATTAATTGATCATTATCAAAATAAATTTGTCAGCTCTACTTCACACACTGTCTATTTTAGAGGGAGTTTTGGCTAACATGCCCTCACCTTGAAGAGATACCAGAAAATTGTGCCATCACTCTCTGAGTGAAACGTAGAAGAAAACAAATTTCCTACTGGAAAATGTTTGTTGTTTAGCAGCTGACATGGAAGTAAAGGAATTTAGATTGTTCAGTGAAACCAACTTATCACATTTGAAAGGCAAAGCAATAACAGATGGGATAATAGGTTTCTTCATAAAGATAATGTGCAAGCAGTAGCATATTTAGGGTTGTAAGTTCCACATATCAATTAAAACTAAACTGGCACAATTTACATATTTCAAAATATGCTTGTATATCTACCAATAACTAAATCACTTTAAACAATGAGACCCACTCTTTCGTATATGTCTGACAATAACTATATTTGATGGCAAAGTCACTACATAGAATTTGAGATTCAAATACACGGATGCACAACATCAAGAAGATGTATACCAAGCACAAAATGGCAAGCAGCTCTTAAGCAAATTACCAGCTGGATGTTAATTGCTAGCTATCTGCATTTAAAAGCCTTAGCCTTACCTCCATACCTTTCTTCAATAAAACTGATTTAATGTATACAGTTTCATTTTGAATTGTATATTTGTTGCCTAATTTGCACTGATCAGACAATATGCAAACAGGTAACAGTGTGTTGAATAACATCCTGCTGATACCTGCACACTTATATGCCAATCATAATTCTACTTCATTTGCATTAAAAATGTGCTTTTAAGGCTCAGGAACTGAGTAGATTAGATTAGAGGAAGATGTACTGTTATTAGATAACGCTGTGCAGTGTAGATCCATATGGCAGTTCTGTTGAAATGATGTGCATGGAGATGCATGGAGAAACGTAACTGCTGCCTGTAGTGGAAAGTGATTTCAGATCGTTGCTGCTACACATGACAGTATGTTAAAAGTGTGTGAGGTTACAGCTAAAAGGTTCCCCCTCTGGCTTGCATAATGCTCTGTCACCCTCATGGTCGAAACCCACATTCTAGCCCACGGATAGGCGGCAGGGATCCTGCCATACATGCTTAAGTGCTTACTACAATTAGCTGATTCTGGGTGGTTTGCTTCTAATTGAAACACAAGGGATTGAGAGCGATTGAGAGATGTGCCTCTCCAGTGTAGATGGAATATTCATGAACATGTTACACTTATCACATTCAACCGAGTTCTTCCGCGTTCGCCTAAGAGAATCTGCTTTCGTTTATCCATCAGTTTTTTTGATATAGAAACAGAGGCTGAGGACAAATTTCCTCATATACAGTATACTGTATGTCATATATTGAGTTTGTGTGTATGAGAGCTTACACGTGTTACTGTGCATGTGATGTTTATCATGCATTTCTAATATGTTGTATGGGTTTGCAGAAATTAGAGGATTTGTCAGTGTAGGTTTTTTGTCTGCAGAAGTGTACATTGCTGTGAGCACATACACCTACCTGTTGCGTTAACTAATGTACACCTGGGAAGGAGCATCATATGTGAAACAGCACATCTTCACACTAAAGCCACAGACTGTAACAAAAAGGAGGCAATTAGCTCATCAGCAATTAAGCCTTAAAATATCCCTAAATAATTTGCTTAAATGATGTAAAATAAAGCATATACAAATGAAAGAAGAGAAAGAGGAGGAGAGTGCTTATAACAACCTGTGGCTTTAGTATAAAGATGTGTTGGTTCACATTCAGAATTTTTTAACTGAAAGGTTACATCCCTAAAAAGCATAGGTGCCTTTTCTTTCACTCTCATACACAAAATTGGCCTACACATATTTCTGTACTGTCTAATTTAATATTTATTTGAAATTGTATTATACAAATGTCAATTAATTTGAATATTTTCAGTTGATGATTCAGGCTCAAATCTCAGACACCATTTGAAAAACCTATTGGATACCATTGAAAGTTCAGTGTCACATAGCTGAAATGGCTCTTTTAACAGAAAAGACATTTGGTACAGATGTGTTCTTTACTTGTGCAAACACATGCAAGAATGAAATGAAAAAATAAAGAAATGCACATCAAAAATGCTGCAAATACTAGATATGTACTCCATTTGCAGTGTGAAATCTAATAACTTTCTAGTAAGTGAGTTAGCATTACTAACATTATCTTCTGTCTAGTATGTGTTTTGATATTTTTGTTTTTTTAGAGCGCATTTTCTTTGTACTCTGGGGGCACAATAGTTTTCACCCAGAAGCAGTTCTGGTCTTTTTCATGAATATGAATAACTAATTCCAAATGTGTGTGTATGCCTGCAAATGTGTGCACGCCTTTCTGTGTGTGTACGTGTGTGTATGTGCTCCTTTAGTGCGGGTGGCAGGAGCTAATATCAGATTACGGATGTAAATTGGCAGAGTGGCTCTCTCTCATTATCACTAATAAGACTATGGCCTCGCTCTCTGCGCCCTCTTTCTCTCTCTCTCTCTCACTCTGTCTCTCTCTCTCTCTCTCCCTCCCTCACTCGCTCTGTGGTCGGTTAGATGAGAGATGAGCTGATAGAGAGAGAGAGAGAGAGAGAGAGAGAGAGAGAGTAGAGGGCCGTTGCGACCCTGTTCCTGAAAGCAAACGATTTGAAAATGGTCCACATGTGCATGAGATGACACACACTGATACAACATACAGCACAAATCTCACCCACTACACACCAATACCACACCAGCGCTCCAGACTAACTTTTTCCACAAGGAATACTGTCTGCAAAAATGTCCCAAAAGGCAACTAACGGTCATAGTCTGAAGCTCTTAGATGATTCTTATATATAGAAACTGTCAATAAATAAATAAATGCTCACAAAACTGAAGCCTCTGTATTTCCATCTTTTCTTTTCTCTCTTGTTATGACACACGTAGTGCGCATACAGTAAAACATACACTGTGTTATGTAACATGTACACTGTCACTGCACCCTCCCGTCTTTGTCTCATACATGCACTGTACACCATACACTGTACACATATACACTATTCTTAACACATCATTCCAAGGGCATTACACTAAATGAGACAGAGATTTATTTAAAGTCACAGAAAATTGCTGAGGCAGAACTAATGCTTAACATACAGACTAACACTCAATTATTCTCGCTACTTACTGTCGCAAAGTTCATAATATAAGTAGCAGATCTCTTTATTATATATGTATTTCACCGAAGATATGCATTGAGATTTACGATGCCAGAAAGACTCGCAAGCAATTCTAATGGCACTGTAGAATCACAATCAATCATGTAGCTGATTGGATATATGAGGCAGTTCAGAGATATCACCGTAAGTCATTTGAACATATGTGCGTATGCTTGTTTGGAAACACAGAAAACACTGGTGTGTGTGTGTGTGTGTGTGTGTGTGTGTGTGTGTTTGTGATTGTGTGTGTGTGCATATAACACACTGATTTTATTTATGGATACATAAATGTGATTATTCTAGCACATAAACTTAAGACTGATGCAAAAACATGCACAAAATTGTTTTATCATGATAGCATTTCTCTAACTAAGAGACACAGCACCAATACACTAAGTGAATGCTATAATGTATCCTTTTTTTTAACGTCTCTCTCTCTCTCTGTGTCTCTCCTTTCCTCTCTGTCTTACTTGTCTCTCGGTGGACCACATTTGTTCAGTAATTACATTGCAGCCATTATTCTCGGCTGACATTTCTGTACAGTTAATCATGCCCATTTTGCCATCATGCACAGGTCAAAGTGTGTGTGAATGAGAAGAGGGTAAGTATGTGAGAGGGAGAGAGAGAGAGAGACAACCTAAAAGGATGAAATTACATGTGAATCATGCATGCCTGCCACGATGTCTGCTGTGAGCACCCTCTTGACTATATGTGTATGTTTGTGTGCTGTGCAGTTGCATGTATTATGATCTTTATCCGTCTTGAAAATGTGTAATCTTTCTGTATATGTACTTGTGTGCCATACATGTGTTTGTTTGTCCCTACGCTTTGTCATGGCACAATATATGACCAGGGTAATGATGTGTAAAGTAATGATGTGTAACCACTCACTCCCACCAGGAGGGTCACAACCCTTGGCCTTGGTTGCACCCTTGCATACGCTTGTGTTTGTGCGTGTGTGTTTCAAGCCAATCTGGCTGGCGTCTGCTCACTCTTCTATCCACTGCAGGCCGTCTGCTGTCTTTTATTTCTGCTTTAATGACCTATAAAGGGACTGTTACTTTTTAAATAAACCATAAAGCAAGGGTCATAAAAGGGGAGTGCAATGCTGGGCACAGGCCAAGCTCTGAGAGAAGTGTGTGTCTCAGTGTGTATATTTGTGTGTGCAAGCATGTAAGTGCGTGTGTTTGCATATGTTACCAATGTGCCACAGTACAGCAAGCACAGTATCCGCAGCCAAGCAGATATCGTATTTGGGGGGAGCTCTGTAGCTCTGGATCAACTGCGTGTCAAATGCAAGTCTGTAAAATGATAAACCTACATAAGTGGTGACCTTGCTTCACATAGAGATGAGTGGGTGGGTGAGAAGCAGGTCCAAGGCTAGTGCCTTTTTTTTCCCAAGCCAGTGTCTTGGAGCTGCTGTAGTGGGTGTAGAAGGAAGCGAGCCTGGGGCTGCTTCAGTAGCGCTTCGTACAGTGGATAAAACCCCTTTATAGCAGCTTGTATCACGGAGGACTCTTTTATATTCCCACGAACGACAGAGGAAGCTTATGAAAGTGTTTAGAGATGCTGAGAAGTAGTTGAGGCAGGTTCAACCAAGCACTACTGACAGTAATATATGGGTCTTAATAGGTGCATGCTGGTGATATCTGCAGGAGGTGTAATTTCAGTAATGCTTGTGACAGAAAAAAAAAAAAGTTTAGGAAACAGTAAAACGCCTGTCTTAGAAGAAAGGTCTTTGCACCATGCATATTTACGTCTTAGTTAGAGGAATGTGTGGGTGCAAGTCATCGCTCCCTGTCTCTCTCCTCTACCCCCTCCTTATGCACTGCGATTCTAAAGCCAAACATAAAAAAGGGGGGAAAAAAAATAATTGCCCGTTTTAGCAGTGTGTAACGTCGAAAATGTGTGTCGCTCAAGCAGAGCTTCAAACGGGCTCGGCGAGGAACAGAGAGCAAATCTTAGCACGCCGCGTTTAGGACATCAAACGGGCCGCAATCAAGCGCTTCGCAGAGGAGGATGGGGGGACAGGAGGGGTTCGGAGGTGGTGGCGACGGTGGGGGGCTCATTTTCTTTGACGTTCATGCACTTCGTCTTCTCCCATAAGAAGAAGTTTAGCTACTTCAAGCATCTATCGAGAGAAAGAGAGAAAGGCACTGAATGTGAGACAAGGTATTGGGGTGGTATAGATGTGGAAATGGAACAAAAGCTGCAAGAGGTTATGTGGGTAGGTTATGAGGATTATGCTGACAGGTTATGCATAAGCCAGAAGGATGGACGAGAGGTGTAGTAGTGGTGGGTAGGGTGTAGTAAAATTTACTTTTTAAAATATTTCCCTGAGATGTCATCATCTGTTTGTGGTCTTTTCATAATTAGGAGGCAGACCTATTTTCCATGCAACTGACAAAATAGACTGATCTATCTGTCTGTGAAAAAACGTATTGTGTTCATTCATAATAGATGAAGGGCTGGCAAAAATATACATTGTTTTTACCCATCTTTAACATCAAGGATTCAAATGTTGCTTTGTACCCGGAGCTGCAACTAACAGTTATTTTCATTTTTATTTTATTTTTATCTACTAATACTTTTTTTGAAAGAATCATTCAGTCAATAAAATGTCACAAAATGGTCAAAATGACCATCAAAACTAAGGTGGCATCCTCAAATTGCCTGTTTGTCTCCGACTAACAGTCCAAGGCTGAAAGATAATCAATTTACAATGATAAAAACAAGGGAAAACCAGCAAATCCTTGCATAAGACACTGGAGTCAGGTTGAGTATTTGGCATTTTAACTACAGTACCAGTGTACCTCCAGGGATGGCAATATATGTCAGTCAGTCTGTTCACCACTTGACGTCAGACTGAAATATCTCAACAACCACTGGATTAGTTATTAAGACATTTTGTATAGTCATTCATGAATCCTTTTGACTTTTTATTCAGTGCTACCAGCTGAAACAGTTACATAATGGATTGGCACAATATTTGGTACAGATATTTGTGATTAATTTGTCCATTACTTTGGTTTATGTTCAAATACTGTACTTGCAAAACTCGTCATCCTCAGCTGTACTGTTATATCCGATTATCCGCCTGGATGATTATTAGATCCAATATTTAGCATTTTTCCGATCATCAGTATAATTTTAAAATGCTGCCTCTCTCTGTTTGTAGTCTTGCTCAGGGTTCTGCCTACAGCCTATAGCAGGGTAATCATTTATTTATCAATCAATATAATCAAACAAATGTAGTGGAATAAAAAGTACACCATTTGCCTCCAAATTATTGTAAAAATCGATTATTGGCTTCCTTGATTACAAATAATTTTGTAAAAATGTATTGGCCCTGAAAAAAACATATTGGTCGATCCCTAGTATTTTGTTTGTACTGCTAATTAGCAGGTGTTTGCATGCTAACAAACAAAACTAAGATGGTAAACAGGGTAATCATTGAACCTGTGAAACATCCGCATATTACCATTGTCACTGCGAGAATGTTAACATGCTGATGTTACCATTAGTTAGGCTCTCAGTGTTGTTGATTAATAATTTTGTCATTTAAATGTCACAAAAATAGTAAAAAATGTCCCAAAATCCAAGGTGGCATCCTCAAATTGTTTTTTGTCTGACTTACAATCCAAGAAAGATAATTATAAAGATAGATAATCAATTTAGGAAGCCCTAAACCAGAGAAAAACAACAAATCCTCACATTTAAAACACTGAAACCAGTGAATGTTTGAACTTTTTGCTTTTTCTTACTTACAGTGATTTTATTTTTATTATATTATATCATTTTATATTATCACAATTATTATCAAAATTGTTCTGTTGTTAAAATAATTGATTAATCGACTAATCGCTTCAGCATTATCCAATATTGGATACCTTGTTTTGTGCAGGACACTCGCATGTCAGTTTGTTTTACATTAGAACAACAACAATACAACTCAAGTGACAGAATTGTGCTTTCAAAGGATGCATTTGACATTTGGCTTGACACTTGACATTGTTAGAAAGTCCATTTCCGGGAAGACTATCCACAATGTAGAAAAATTTTTCCACATTTGTCTTCGCCATCCTCAAAGCCACTACAAACATGTTAACATTGCAACATTATTTGAGCGAAGAAACACTACAGAACGGATGTTTTTCCTTCATTGTGACCCGAAATATGTTCTGACAAAAGCGTAACCGCGACAGTGGGGGAGTCAAAATTGGTCGGGATATGGTGTTGTCGAGTGGCCTTTCTGCGAAGCGTGTACCTTCTGTCGACCGAGAGGTAGCAGAGGATGCGCCCCCCTTTATGGCCTTGCCATGTGACAAGGTACTGTTGCAAAGCTGTACTTTAAACTGCGACCAAAACATCGAGAGACAAAGAGCTTTCCGGTCCGGATGCCTACTTCGAGGGCGTTGAACGAGTCTGGTCGCTGTCATAGAACCGCGAGGCAGATTGACAGCTGACAAGCCTCGCAAGGTTGCAGGGGCTCTGTCCTTGGGCACCTCAAAGCTGCACTCCTCGCTGTTTAGTCTTCACATGAACACTCTTTAACTTACATTACAAGATCCTTGCCCTCCAATCACCTCTTCAACACGTCATCCTTTTCCGCTAGTCCATGTATTTTTTTTTTTTTCCCTCTCCTTACCTCACCTCGCCTTCTTCCTTCTGCAAGTCGCTTTGTGCTTTCCTTTCTTAATGTTAATTCACCTGTTGATCTTTCACTGCCCCCCCCCCCCTTCCACTCTGTCTTTCTTTTTTTCCCCTTTCTTTTCTTGCATCTCTCCTGCACTTCTTTTGTCCTTGATTACCTAGTAGTGAGCTCCTGGCTGTGTCTCCCTGCCACTGGGTAATGGACTATTTGCATGCAAATGGCAGTGCCTGGAAAGATTAGACAGGGTGGAGTGGATGGTGGAGGAAGCAGGAGAGGAGGAGGAGGAGAATGAGGAAGGCAAGGAGACAGACTTTGCTGAAGGAGGGGAAGAAGGTAGAAAAGAAGCTCAAAACCAGATGAAAGGCAGGGATGAGTGCGTTCTGCTTTTTATCGTTTTGGCTGTCTGGAGGTCTAGATGATTGTCTTCGTTAAGACGCTATTATTGACAGTTACTTCTGTGTGTGTGCGGGGATGTGCATCTCAGTGCAGCTGTGTGTTTGTGTATGCAAGTGTACATGATGCTCAAAGACTGAGAAAGAAAAAGTTTGAACGTCTGTGCCTCGGTATTTGCATGTTTATGTGCGCCTAACTAGCTTAGCTCCGAACTTGGGGAAGATAGGGCACTGCGGCATCTCTATTTCTGAAAAATTAAAGCTGGAGACCAAAGGTTTTTTGTCTGGAGAGAGAAGCCCAGGCCTCGCTGCCTCCTCCCCCTCCTCCGTCTCCTCCAAATAAATAAGAATTTTTGATTACAGTAATCAGGGCCATTAATAATGCAGACGCTGTGATGATGCAGAGGAGATGAAAGATGGCTCTTCTCAACCTTTCTGTGTTAGGAGCAAGGGGTGCAAGGAGATAGCTGCTAGGCTAGCTGTACCGCACACAGCATTTGCACACAGC
>NW_023339807.1:18766602-18784158 GCF_004916995.1 Morone saxatilis | reverse complement strand
GCTGTGTGCAAATGCTGTGTGCGGTACAGCTAGCCTAGCAGCTATCTACACGCATGCACACGCATGCACACATACACATTTGCACACACAAACATGCACAAACACTCACCCACAAGTATTCAGCATCAGTGGAGACTTGAGACCCAAAACACAACCTTACAGAAATATAAAGTTTTAGGGCTATTTTCATCCGACTCCCAGTTATACTTGGTACAACAGTCCCGACTAGTTTTACTGCTTAGAACAAGGGTTACATTTAGGTCATTTTGAGAGTTGTTGATAGACATTATAGATATTAGACACCGCAGAAAGTAGCTCTTTATTTTTTATGTTATTTCACAGAGAGGATTGGTGATAGGAGAGTTGTGAATTGGATTTGTAGCATCTGATTGTTCTCTTTAGCACTTTTTGAATGCTCCCTCTCGCACCTACCTCTCTCTCTCACACACACATGCACACACAATCATAACATATTACATACCTCACCTTCTTCACTCACTCCCTCTGCCACACACGCACTCCTCACACCATGTATACCTCGCCTTCCCCGAGGGTGAGTTGGCAGCGGGCCAGCAGTGGGGAGAGAATGCATAAAGAGCTATTGTGGCTGTTGTCGTTAATCAGGCCTGTATGCTTTCTGACAGCAGTGTGCAAGGAAGGAAGACTCTCCTATAGCCTCTCCATACACTCGCTCTTCTCCATTAGCTTACATCAGCCAGACAGACAGTCTCCAGTTACAAAATCCTAAAGCGTAATGGCACACAATATCGAAAGAGAAAGGGAGGCGGAGGGAGGGCGAGACGTGGGAGAGAGGTGCATAGCACCAGGGTGGCATAAACTGGATGCCCCGCCACCCCACCAGTGTCCTGAAATTCACATCGGAGCCAAGCTGTGGGTGAGTGAACGGTGATAAATGAGGGGTTAAAGATGGAGCAGTGTGTGTGTGTGTGTGTGTGTGTGACTGATTCTGTTTTTGTGTGTCTACATGTTGGCTGCTGATGCATCTTTTTCTCATCTGTGAGCATGCACTTCTGCCGGGCACATGGACATATGTACATCTGGAAACGTGCACGGCCATGCATATGTGCGTATGCGTGTGTTCATCACAGATCCACAGAGACCATGTCAAAGACTGTGTCTCCTACAGGTGTAAGCCCTGAACATCTGGCTGGCACATTTCAAACGCTCGGAAAGGAATGAGGGGTGGGGCAAAGCCACAGTGGAGGGCTGTACCACAGTCATTAAACAGCGGAGGGCTAGGGAGTGGGGACCAGGACTACACCACTATAGCATACACCTGCTCCTTGCATGTCTGTCTGCCCACAAACCAGTATTCTTCAACTATGTGTTCATGCAGCAATGGCCACCCATTGAAAACGACAACAAGGCTAAAAAAGCAGACATCTGGAGTCAATCAAGACCGCAACGCTTCATCAGCAGTGAAAGGGGAAAACCCGTTCACGCATTTAGATGCATTATTTTTGTGGGAAAAAACAATTATTGGTGATAAAACAACTCTTTTAAAAATAGAAATCATAAAACTGTGATGTTGCATAAGTATTGATCCACTGACTCACAAAAAAACAGCCTGCTGTTCCTGCTACACTGCTGTGGTCAATCACTCTGGTCGGTGTCGAGGCCATGCCCCTTAAAGTCACTGTAGGTACATTCTAAGGATGTTTGACTAAATAATTCACCCTAAAAAGAGGAGTCATTCTGGATATTATCCCATTCACCTGATTTCAACCTCAGATAACACATATCACTAGCTAAAAACACAGGTGATGTCTTTTATATGCTTTTGTATGACAATACTTACACATAGTTTATTTGGAACCCTTAAAGCTGGTCGTTCAGACATGCTGTAAAATAGGAAAAAGTAATTTTTTTATAGGGTTGGATAATAGATTCTCTCTTGCTCAATTTTTTTTGACTTTTTCTGAAACAGAAGATTTGATAGTCACCCCCTCTTTTTAGAATGATTGGCCAGGTGTGGGAAGGTGTGAAAATCGGACAAGCTTTTATTCTCTGGGTAGGCATCAAGGGAGGTGTTGCAGAAAAATGAGAAGGAAAGCGATTGAAACATGAATCAAGTTGTGAACAGCAGCCGCAGCAAAGAATTCCTTCATCTTCTTTAAATTAAACTCTTGCATTTGGTTTTAAACACATACTAGCCTGCAGCCTGTTTTTTGATCTTGTGTTTCAATGACTACTTCACTACTACTCTATTATGACCAACTTCTTGTCTTACCCCACCTTTAAAATGGCCAAAGTGGATGAGGTGCTTTCTGCTCTTGCTCTGAATGAGCATGTTTTCACCTGTAGAAATTAAATATCTAAAAGTTTTTGTGAAGCCTGTCAGCTTATCATACGTGATCGATATTTCTATCAGTTGTTCTATTATAGTATATATTATAGACATCGTGTTATGTGGTGGCCTGTGGGTATGTTAACACTGCCCCCTCAATACTGTGTGCTTGTATGGTGTAGCCTGTTAAAAATTGGAGCAGTGTAATGTCACATTGTCACAATGTCACATTTCATTGCTGTTTGTGTCGTCTGTCTCATCCGACAGACGACAGTAGCCTGCATCATGGTAATTACTAAAGTAAGCTCAATAAAAGTGATTTTGTGACAATCATCATTTGGGCACCCACGGGCAAAAACATAAATCGGCGCCTATGAGCTTTACTATATTAATTGACGCCTATGGGCTTTACTATGTTGACCACTCATATGTTTCATAATCAAGCGATAGCAGGATGTAATAAAAGATGATGTGTGATGGCAAACAACCATATAAATTTAGAATTGGTTATTTCTACCATATCCTGTTGTAGCATCTTGATATAAACAGTAATATAAGCCTAAGGCGTTTACAGTATGTTGATGGTGATGTAAATAATGCACTTATTACATTATGCAGGCCAGTAGTTAGCTATGGACAACGCTTGACCTCTGTTGAATTGCAGTTACATCATCTTCAGTAGGGCTTAGCACTGTACACATACACAGCATGGAGTTTGCACATGGATAATGGAAGCACAGCGCCGGATTTAGCATTCTCACTATGGGCACTTACATGTCAGCACACATCAGCCGGAGTCAACTACGCTCATGGTGTACGTGATCCACATGACGGAGTACAGAATTAGGGCTCAGAGGGAAGATACGTAGTGGGGTCTGCAGCGTTGGTCGCATCAGCTTCAAACGACTGTGAGTGAGTCAGGTTGAGAGGACGATGCATGATTGGACTGCTCGTTCTGTTGGATCTCTCATCGAGACCACACGGGTTTTAATTCAACCTGCCTGGATTTGGCTCATAGTTGCTTCAGTTGTGATTCAGACTGATTCAGACTGGATGTCCACTCACTTTACCATCTGTTTTCATCTGACAGAGAGTCACTTTATCTGACAGCGGAGTCTCTCCACCACGACTCAGCATGAATGTGCCGGTCCAATCTACTTCAGTCACAGCCTGCGAGTCGTGTAGCATGTCATCTGATGCCTGCTGTGCCTGCAGATGCCAGGGCGGCTACCTCTGTTGTAGGATAGGGCACAGGTCACCACCCCTCTGCCTCTGTCTGTCTCTCTTTCCCTCTTTTTTCTCCTTCTTCCTCTCCTTCAATCTCTCTATCTCAATCTCACCTGCCTCCCTCTCCCTCCCTCTCCCTCGCTCTCCCCCTGACCCCCTCCTCTTTTTCACTCCTCTGCACTGACACGTTACTCAAATCTGCCCATTATGCGCTTCGTTGGCCATGCATTGCTTTTTATATCTGGCATAAAGCAGTCAATGACACTGAAAAGAGAGAGTACACAGGAAAAAAAAGGTCCACACAGAAAAAGGAGTCTCGTGGTTTGGTAGCCTTTAAATGTGAGCATCTAAGAGTAGGCATCAGTCATCAGTGTCACTGTTTGTTTTTCTGAATGCTTCCTCGTCATTGGTGTATACAGGGTAAGACAGAAGCCTTGTTACAGTAATTACACACTCTGCAGTACGGCCTTTCATTTGGCACAAAAGACAGGAGCATGTGTCTCAAAAAGAACACAGCACAACTGTTTTACATAGAAAACTGTTGGGGCAAATGATTTTTGTAGTAGTGCTCCGGCTATAAGCGTAAATATACACTGACCATATGTGCAATATTTACATATTCATGTTATCATTTTCTGGTGTTTGGGCTGGGTATCATTTAAAATGTGTAAAACAGGGGGGTCAGAAATGTACTTGCTTGAAGCAAATTTTTACTTGCCCCTATACAAATTGTTTTATTAATTAGTGGTTATCAAATAACAACAAAGACACTCCTAGCTGCCATGAAAGTATTCATAAACTTGACATACCTTTGAAAAACAACCCTGTTGTATCCGCCTTGCTCTAAAACTAGCGGCAAACTGCACAACAAATAGTTGGAGTTGCGCCTACATCCTCTAACATCCCCCAAATAAACTAAACCCACCACCATTATGTCACGAGTGCCCGATCTGTACTGTGTGCGTGCAACTCTCAACAGAGATTGGAAGTTAGCGAGATGGATCACACCGTAGCTATTTCCCTCAACAGCTCTGGAAAAAAAACACGTGTTACATCCTTTTTTTGCAACCTGCTGGATCAGGCAAGCAAGTTGCTAGATTTACTTGCATAAAGTGATATTTTACTTGCTTCAGGCAAGCGGGCAATCCTTATTGTTGAGCCCCGCCTCAATATGATTGTGGAGTAACCAGAAAAATGTTGACCACTTGAATTCATCATCGGGAAAAATTCATATCGTGATACCTTACATTGAGAAATTTTAACCCTTTTTTATTCGACAAAAAGCTACAGGCATCTGTATAAGAACTTAAATGAATTTTTCTATAAATAAAATTGTCTAGATTGTTTAATTAATCATGAACTTTCTGATCAGAGTAAGAGTAAATAAACAAGATTACGGATCTGACCAGGAACTCGACACAATGACACATTTTCATCAGTTACAAAAAAGGTCCCATTAGGTCTGTACTCAATTTCAATTCCAAGACGGCATGGCTTCTAAATTTCGTTCCAGGAAGCCAGTGGCCGAACTGCTGGAGGCATAAAAGCAATTCTGGATCCTGCACAGTGTTGCAACTTTTTGAAATATAGGGCTTTGGCCGTGGCTATAGTTGCCTGTGATGGGAGTGAGCTGTGAAGACTATAATCAGTGTCAGCTCACACAGCCAGACCTGACACCGCACACTGTGAGACGCAATATCTTTCCCTCTCTCACACACACACACACATACAAACACACATATGCACATCATGCACACACACTCTCTTTCTCAATCTGTCTCTCTCTGTGTCTCACACCCACACTCTTGCTCCCTCTCTCTCTCACACACACACACACATACACACACACACGGATGCTGGGTGCCATTACAGTGAGTGACCAAGCACACAGGCATCAGGGCGGGGGGAACTGGACAAAGAGATTGTCACTCCACATTCAGTGTGTTGAGTGTGTATTGCTCTCACCAACGCAAGGAAGGCAGGACTTGTGTCGATCTATGTGACAGTGGATGTGATTCCCAGTGAAGTATGTGTGCATGTGTGTGTCTGAGTGTGTGTGTACTTATGTGCATTCCTTGCCTTTTATCTGGGTATAGCCTCAGAGCAATTCACAGCCTGTCACTCACTCTCTAGGACTGGCAGTGAGAGTGAGAGGGAGAGAAGGATGGGGTGAAGAAAGAAAGAAAGAAAGAAAGAAAGAAAGAAAGAAAGAGGAAGGGAGAGACTGAGCAGCACAGAAAGAAGCTAGATTAACAACAATTGGGAAATGGGGAAGGACAGTGAGAGGTTGACAGAGAGGACAAGAGAAGGAAAGGGAGAGATGGTGATATAGAGAGCGGTAGAGGCTGTTTGCTCCCTTGGGTGCATGGGTTAGGGCAGCCCGCGGGCACAGTTGGCATGCAGCTGGGCACACTGTCGCTCAGTCCCTACGGCAGCCTGTGTGCTCGCACTGCCTTCCCTCAGAGAGCAGAGGTCGAAGGGAAAGAGGAGTGTATGTGTGTGTATGTGAACGAATTTGAATGTGTGTGTGTGGCTGCTGCCTCATCAAAAATGCCAACACTGCTACACCATAGCCCATCTCTGTTTATGGGCTCATTGCTCAGTCCTGTTGTTGCTCAGGGGGACCATTTGCAGTCACACTTGCATAATGATAATAATAGGGTGACTTGGAGTGGTTGTGTGTGTGTGTGTGTGTGTGTGTGTGTGCGTGTGTGTATGTGCGTGTGTCCCGAAACATGTGTTTATGTGCATCTTTGCTTCTTCCATTTCCTCCCTCTATTCATCTGTCCGTCCTTGTCTTCTCATCTCACCCGCTTACCTCCATCACCCATCCCCCACCTCCCACCTCTTGTCCTCCTCCTCCTTCTCCTCCCCTAACTCCTCTCCGCCCTGTTCCGGCCCCGTTCTGCCTCCATCGACCAAGCACCCACACACATGTCCTGGCATGACCCTGTGGGCACGCCACAAACTGCCGGGGCACAGCCCACTTTAACCATACACTGGACGAAAGGTGATGATTGCATCACACGCATCGTCGGTCTTTTCGCTCCTCCACCGAAACCAACACCCCACCAACCCATCATTAGTTCACATGCCACATTGGGTGCGCTCATTTTTCTTCCTCCCCTTTTCTAATTTTACAGGGCTGGGATCATTTTACACCCAGTGTGTTTTTTCTTTTTTCTGTAACCGCAGGGTGGTTTGGGCCTGCAAAATATTTTATAGAGGGAGAGAGATAAACAGACACACAGTGAGAGAGGGCCCTTCTCATGTAGTCCAGCTTATATTGTTGTGTTGTATGGAAGAAATGTAAAAGAAATTAATGTATATGTAAAAATGAAACAAGAAAATAACAAAGATGGAAAAGTGGAAGATTGGAAGATTTTAAAGAAAAAAGAAATAAAAGAGAGTACTGTATGTAAGAAGAAAAAAATACATCACAGCTTTACTCTAGGTCTTGGGGACATATGGGGAGAGACTCTTGGATGCCTTATTTATGTGTTTCCATAGATTAATTTATTTCAGCTGCTGGAGATATCTACTCAATCG
The DNA here is from genome assembly GCF_004916995.1 of Morone saxatilis. Lineage (NCBI taxonomy): Eukaryota > Metazoa > Chordata > Actinopteri > Moronidae > Morone > Morone saxatilis. The sequence goes on along the minus strand of NW_023339807.1, from coordinate 18,777,074 downwards.
ACCAGCTACTTTTCAAGCTCTTTTTTGTATTAGCCCATACTTGGATCAACATTGTTTTATACATACAAAATGAAAAAACAGCATTTTTTTTTTAACTGGCTTTATGCTGTGTCTATGTGTGCATGTTAGCTAGAAATGTTATGTTTAATAGTAAAATTTACAACTTCTTTTGTAAAAAATCTTCTTCTTCTTCTTCTGATACAAGATTGCTCCTTTATTTTCACAGACCTACACAAATTGATTTATTGTAAGTTAAGCTAATTTAACTACTCACACATTAAATATCAATGGGTCTGAGTGACTTTAGATAAACGTGTTCATTTCCAAACGATCTCATAAATATTTGCAATGTGCGACTTGCACGCCAAACCCTGGTGTAGTAAAGTAAAATACTGCTGTACACTCTGTGTACAGGTGTCATTTATGCTTCCAACATCTCTCAAGATGCCCCACTCAATCTCAGGGCCACGTGTCCAAATGCCTGCCAGCATAACAAACAGCAGTGCTGCTCATCCTGCTAATTTAAAATCATACTCTTGAATAGACAGACAACATTTTTAAAAGAAAAGTGTGTTTAATCACTTACATGGTGCCCATATCGTTTGAGCATCTGTGCCCACATATGTGTCTGAAAGCCAGAAGAATATGTGTGTCTGCCGTGCCACATTCCTGCCATCTGACTAACCACATTCCTGCCATAGCCTGGCAATGAAAACCCTTTACCTCCAAATCCCCACCACATAACCTAGCCCAGCAGTGAACTAAGAGCACAGAAAGCCCATTAAAATGGGAAGTGCATGCCAGCTTCTTAATCGAAACACATGTAAGCCATTAAGAGTACACTTTGAATTCTTTTCTGTGAGCTAAAGGGGGAAACAAGACACAGAGGGAGAGAGAGAGCCAGAGACAGACGTTAACTCAGAGAGAAAATTTGGGATTCTCATCTCACTTATACAACTTCAAAGTCAGCCACATAAGGAAAGAAATGCAGATAATAGAAAAAGAGACACGGACAAAAACACAGGGAAAGTAAAGAGAAACTGGGGGCTTTGATTAGTGGGCCGGATAATGGTAGAATATGGGGTGTTTAAGCGCTTCATCCGCACTCTCGCTGTGTCTTTGCATCTTCAAATCCCCCCCTTCCACATCTTTCAGATGGTTTGGCCGGGGGTTCTTTGAATTGGGTCCCTATGGCGACAGCCCGGCTGGCGGCCAGAGCAACACTCTTTCCTGATGCTGTTTGGAAGTGGCAGGGATCACAGAAGGCCACTTCTGAGCACAGACTCTCTGCAAGGGCTTTCTGACTGTCTGACCGTCTGTCTTATCAATTACCACAGGAAAAATCATCAATTTCTTTCTCATTTTGGTAATTGTGAGCACCAAATTAAGTTTTATTTATATGCAGTACAATTTTTAGGAAATCATTTCAATTTTCATTCAAAAAGGTGCACTGTCTTTGCTTTCTCTCACTTACATTGTCTCTGTGGTTCCTTTACGTCTCTTTTATTCTTGCCCTCTTCCTCGATTTGTAATTCCTAATTCAACCTCCCACTGTCTGTGTCTTGTGGTAGTTACATAAGTGAACCCAGCTTCACACATGCATGCATACACACACACACATACACACACACTGTGCCCATTCATAGTCCCCTCTCTCTCCTTAGACACATTCACAACATCTTTGTTCAGGTTTAACAGTTACATAATGTTGGAGGGAAGCACCAATATTTGATGGATTTCAATGTATTGCATTTTCCCTTTGCCAATATCATCCATAGATATGATCTAAAATTTTAAGACTTTTTATTCAAAGGCAATTTACTGTCTGTTAGTGCAACAGACCATTTGAAGTAGTTTGCCTCGTGATCCAGCAGAGGGCACACCACTGTCAGCTTGACCTATGGCATGCCCTATTGACTTGTCAATAAACTAAGCTTGTAATGTTATGTTGTTTACTATGAAAATGGAGGACATTAAAGCTTGACTTTGTACAAAGCAGCTGTCAAACTCCATAACGACATCAAATCTGCAGACTCACTTGCTATCATTAGCCTGCCACCCAAGTGAGGCAGCGGAGTGGAGTCACCACAGACAAGCCGCGCAAAATCAAGTGTACAAGCTCGTCTGCCTGCTACTATTCAGCACACTCAACTTCAGCATGCCCCTTGCCAGAAGTAAACATGCTATCACCAATAAGATGAATGATTGAAAAACTTCTAAAATAGTACACACTAAAAAACACAATGTGTGACACAATGTGGTGTTTTGAAACAGTGTTGGTTTTATTTTTACATTACTGTTGGGTTACTGTCTCCAAACAACCCTTCTGTTTGGTGGTTTTCTACCCACTGGTTCTGTGTAAAATTGACCCAGGATTGTGTTAGTGTAATATTGACCCCACACTTTTTTGTTTTTACTAGAGTTTAGTGTGTGGATTCTGGATGATTCTGGCACTCTAGATAAAAAGATAACGAGATAAACTCAAGTAAATGCATTTACAAATAAACAAACTGATGGCAGAGATATTGGGGTTTCTTAAATGGTGCGTATGTTGTATTTGTGTCATGCTCCATCAAAATCCAGTGAACTTTTTGAAAAAAGTAAATACATTTTAATGGGCCGGTGTTTTACGGCATCTAGTGCAGATTTCAACCAACTGGAACCACTTGACTCAATCAAGTGTGAAGGAAACTATGTACCCACCCTATCTATAGCGATCTAGTGTTTGGTTTGTCCATTCTGGGCTACTATAGAAGCATAGAGTTTCAACATGGCAGACTCCTTTTGTAAATAAAAGCTGGTCATTCTAAGATAACGAAAACACAACGATTCTTATTTTCAGGTGATTAATACACTAATGAAAACATACCTATGAAAGTTATATTCCAACTCTGCCAATTTATCCTCCTAAACACACTGGACCTTTAAGGGATTCTCATTGAAAATCTGTAAAATATAAATTCTTAACCCTCATAATTATTCGATCAAATACTGTATACTGCATCATATCCATTTCCTCGCGGAAATTGAGGTAAGCTATCCTGATCCTGGTTAATCTTTTCTCCTGATCAATTCAGTTAAATTATTAAGATGGGGGCTTAAACAATACCATTTAAATATACAGTATTTCCTGTGGGAAATATAGTTTTCACATTTCATACAAAATGTATGAATTTCAGGTGAGGTGGCCCAGCTCTGCTATAACACACTACAGGAAACCCTGCACTGCATCACACTTGTATAAAGATGAATCAGCTGTCCCAGACTTCGAACACAAAGAGATATATGCATCTGCTAGTGAACAGTGTTTGTCTTTCAGTGCCCTTTAGAAAAGTCCTGTGCAGAGAGGGAGGTTCAGCACCAGCAGTTGCATGGGACACACTCTACTGAGAGGGATTCTCACGCAGGCACAAACACACAACACAACCAAAACACACACTTTTATGGGCTATTTCCAAAGTTTTCTTCATCCTTTCTGTTTTTTTCTTCAGTTGTCCCTGTCTTTTTTCTTCCTTTTGTTGTTTTGATGTCACTGATGTTTTCATATTCCTTTTCTCTCTTTTTTTCTCTGTCTTTCTTATTGTCAAATCCCTCATGCACTCTCTTTGAACGTGAGGACACACACTCACATTCACAAGCACACATCACAAACACTCATAGATATACTCTTTTCTCCCTGACCCCCTAACGCATCTCTCCCTCTGTCTCTTCCTTTCTCCCCTAACCTTTCCTCCATCAGTTCACGTCTTGTGTCTTTTCCCTTCGCACACTTCCTCCTCTCACTCTTCCTCCTTTCCCTTTTGCCTCGCTTACTCCTCCCTCGCTGTCTTTGATCCTCTCGGCCTCTGTGGTGGTTGGCCTTGCAGTCTGCTGTGGGCTTATTGACCAGGGTCGCTGCAGAGGAATTCCCATTCAGCCCCGCCGGCAGTGCAACATAGTGCATCTCTAGCACATGGCCTCATTCACAGTTAACACTGACAATAAAGGCCTGACTCTATGCCGCTCTGCAATCTGTGACCTCCTAACACATCCACAAAAGAGAAAAAAAGAAGTTCAAGGTCTTTCCTGCTGTTGAAGAACAGTATACATTTTCCTTCTAAATGTGCATACATATGTGTACATGTATGTTTATTTAAGTTGTAAGCTTTCATAAGCATTATATTGTATTGTTGTGTTTGCAGCTGTAACAGCCAACAGTCATCCTATCAGACATTTCCAGGCAAAGCACACCTTGAGTACTGTAAACATCATTGACTCTCCTGTCATTTGAAACAAGCAAAACATGCTTGGCTTTCATCCATGTCTTATGAAGCTCAGCCACTTAATGCTGGAACATGCTTCTTTGAGCTGCATGTAAGTGAACATACACAGGTGTCTGTTTCTTTTATACTTCACAGGTTCAGCTGCTTTATCCCTGCTTCTCAGTGGCTCATTCATGAGCTGCCCGACTTCCAGCTGACTCATATTCATATATGAAATGTGTATGGATCATAATCGTACAGCAGCCTTATAGAATGACACCTCTCACTATTACTCTGCAGACACTTTTACAGTATGTTAGTGCTGTGTGCTGCTGCAGCTCATTCCACAAACTCCACTGAGTTCTTCGAAACGTCCTTCAAAGAACAAAGAATTTTCTACATATCCCAACAGTGTGACTATTTGCTATTAATTGTCAATTCCTTGAAGTAACAGTCTCTGGCTGAATTGTGTACTATTTTTTTCTTTTGTGATATGTTGTAAGCAAATACCATACTGAAATAAAGCAACTTGTTTTTAAATTCAAGTTAAATGCATTGACCGTTAAATGCTCTGACTTGCGGCTTGTGGTGTGATGTCTGCACGTAGGGTCAGGTGGACAGTCGTGATAATAAGCAGATAGAGATAAACAGACAGAAAGAGGTGGGAAATGAGACAAAAGGCAAAAGTGGGAACAGATGTTAACTGCCCAGTGACATAGCAGAGGGGTAATTGTACAGTGACTGGATTCCTCTGGAGCGAGCAGTCTATATGTGCACGCATACATCCGTGTTTGTACAGTATTCGTATGTGTGTAAGGGTGTGCGTGTGAGCATGTGTGTACATTGCAGCCACAGGCAGACACATGGGAGCCTGAGGAGCGGTGAATATTACAGAGGAGTGGACCACAGAGGGACCAGGCCCATAGCCAACAGACAGGCCCCACTCATAAATCCTCTCTACTCTGACGCCTTTCCCCTCTGTCTCTCCGTCAGTCTGTCTTTTCTCTACTTCTTCCACTGTTTGTGTCTGTGTGTGTGTGTGTGTGTGTGTGTGTGTCTGTTTTGTCTCACTCACCCATTTTGCGTGTCTTTCTCTCCCTAGCCGGGAAAAGTGACTTTTCACTTGTGAAATCAATAAGCATGAGTCCATGAAGAACAAATTGTAACCCCCTAGGTCTATGAGCATGGGCTCTCTAGGCATTTTTGAGGTAGGGGGAGAAATCACTTTGGTAAGGGCCACTTACAGATTTAACTAAGAAATTCACACATGCACAGAAGATCCTGAAAAGTTAGTGTCAGTTTTAGGAATATAGTCTTTTAAATGCCATTGAGGACAGTTTTAAAGCAGTTTTGTAAGTTTGATGTCAAAAAACCTAATTTTCAATTTCGAACACCAAAATTCAGGCCAAGTTTTGACAGCAACCTAGATGTCCTTTAACCTACAAATCACCAAACCACACTGACTGGGCTGTGTTGTTATGGGTTGCTCCAGTGGTTGTGTAAAACTTTGGACAACTTTAAAAAAACCTGAATGCAAAATCCATAAGCTTCTGCTCCATTCAATCTTCACAGATGTCATTTTAACTCAAATGAAATAACACATGATCCCTGGCCGCAAAGAAGATTTTGCTTTTGAAAGTGTATTTGTTAGCTTAATTGTCGAGTCTGAAAAGCAGTTAGGGAAAAATGGTGTGGTTAAAGTTACACAGCACTTCACATCTGTCCTGGTCTGTCAAAATGATAATTTTAATAGTATTTATCTTAAAACCTATGCAACAACCAGTTTTACACTTATATTTTAAGACTGCACCAGGGTACCTTTACCTGCCAGTTGCTGACTGTCATTAATTATTATTTAATTTTGACTATGTAGGTGTAGCCACATAAATCAGCCAGTGGACTAGTCTTTAAACTTACCCACTCAACTGTGAAGCAACGCACCAAAAATTGTGGGTACTGGTTCATTCAGCTCTGTGCCACTGTAGAGGTTTAATACAAGGTCACTGTATTTGAGCCGGATTGACTTCATAGGCCAACAACAGAAGGTGGGTTAGATTATACGATGTTGTAAATCAGAAGGGCTTATAGTTCTTCTCCATACTGGAAGGTGGAGCTGTCATAGAGAGGGTGGAGACATTATATTGTTTTCACTGTGGGGCTTATGGGCTACATTTTTATACAATGCCTCTTGGAAGATATTCATTGTGTTGCACATGGCAGTTCACATGAAAAATGAAAAAAGAGCTGAACAGAGAAGTTCAATTAAACCCTGGCTCCTCTCTCACCTCCACACAGCTGACCAATCACGGTGTGAAGTGGGTGTGAATGTGGGATTGTAGGTTTTGGAAAGTTACAGAAATGGTCGGACTCAATCCCTGCCTAATCCTGCGTCGGAAAGGTGTGGCAGTGAGGGGGTTTCCAAAGCTATGGGACCCACTGGCAGCTTAACATGCCACAATATTCGTAAAACAGAACAGCCTTCTTAACATACTGAATAACATTTGAAAGTTGTGGGATCGTGAACAGCCAATGCCAAAGCACCGCAGTTTATAACAGCCAGTCTAAAGAAAACAAAGCCACAGCAGTGAAACTTCAACATAGATGACTACCATTCCCGTCCATCTGTCCACCTTGACTTCCATTTTTTTCTTCCCCCAGCTGAAGTGTCAGAGAGGCAGATATCTTTTCAGCAGTAAAAATGTGTTGTGAGTGGCAGAAATGAGATTGATTTTAATCAGAGAGCCTATAATTACATTGCTGCTGTTGTTGTCACTGATGCTGACAACAGCCAGCCCTCCTGTCTGCCTGTCCTTCAGTATAACTATATCTCTTTGTCTCCCTACCCAAAGCCTGTCTCACTGTCAGTCTGCTTGTGTCTCACTCTGCTTCTCTGTGGACCTGCTACCTGCCTCCTTCCTGTCCTGTCGTAAAGCGTGTTCTTTTGTCTGAGTTTCTTGAATTGTCATGTAATAAGCAGTGTAATTACTTGTTTCTTTGCATGTCCCTCTGACACACACATACAGGAAGGTGTTTTTTTGCAAGAAGGGACAAAGGCAGCATGGCAGCCTTAGAATGACAGCTCAAAACACGACCTTGATGCAATTCACAACCTTTTACTGAAGTTTGTTTGTCCTGCTTCCTGTGTGTTTGCTGTCACTTGTTTGTGTCCCTGTCTGTGTATGTGGTGTATGTATTATCTGTTGTAATGAGTGACCTTGTGCATCGTAAAACCAAATTTTTACAACGGCTGCCTGTGAGTCCACCTTTGGGTCTAAGCTTAGGTATTTACAAAACTACATCATGCATCCAAATGGATTCAGACTTCAGATTTTCAGTATGTTGACCTGTATTTTAGTTTTTGTAGGATGTCAATTTTATTGAAAAGGCAGAGGCAATTTAAAGCACGTTTTCTTTTTTCTTTTTAATAAATGTCTACTTTAAATTTAAACCCAATCACAGCCAAAGCAAAACATTGACAAAAGAGATGGCATGTGTGTCAGAATAGGAAGTTATTTATCAGTTGATTTCTTCACGCAACTTGAATGACAAGAAGAATTGCTAATATTTTCTAACCAAAAACCAGTGAGGTTCTTGAAACAGCCAACTAGGAAAACAGCAGTGAAAATTGAGCAGTGTATGCATGCACAGTAGAGCCTCTAGCATAATACTGTACTGCAATAGGTGTTAGCATCGCATTACAACATTTTGATGACTTAAGTGTTAAGCGTGGGTAGATGTGTGGGGTCACAGTTCAACAGCTGACCAATCAGCTCCTAATCCTGCTGCCACTTAAGGAGACCCAAAGTGTTCAAAATTTAAATGAATCCCTGTAACATTAAGAAATAAATTGTCATATGAATAATACATACAAAATATCTACTATAGCTAAGAAAAACAGACTTTTGAAAGAGGAAATTTAGAACTGAAAACAATTTTCAAACGATTTTCTGTATTTAATCATGTGATTATTTGTTTCATGTTGTATTTATTTAATACTGAACACCTTTGGTCTCCATACTGTGTGGACTGGGCAGAGCTTACTTGTGTGAAAGTGTAAATGTTTGATGAATTGTGAGATGGAATACGATAAGCAGATGTAGAAGTAGCAGCAGTAAAGAACAAAGTAAAATTTTGTTTGTTATAATTAATTTTGCAATTCTATTTAAAAACTTTTTTTTTAATTCAACATTTAATGGCATTTAATTAGGATACTGAATAATTGGCAAATTCCATGTTTGCCTTTATATTTTTCTAATGCATAAATCAAATGCAAATTTCATTTGATTTATAATTGGCATTCTAAATGTATTAATGTATTGTATAATTAAACAATTAAACCATATAATTATTGGTGGCCGCACTCCAGACTCTAGACCTTACCACTTTAAATATATTTTTACTGTTTAAAATTGTGGTGTACTTTACGTAGAGTCGATTCTCTCCCATTTAAAATAAACACTCACATCACGTAAGCTGCTTGTGAATTCTGGCTTTAGTAATTCTAGTGCAGTAGATGCAAAGACATTGATTTTGTGTCACTAAAAATGTCAGTAAGGTGCAAAACATTGAATTGAACATAATCTTATAATAATAGAGCTGCATAGTCTTCATTGTGGTGGGGCCAAAAGGTCCTGTGGCCCTCCTTGTTCAGGAGCCAGTGTGTCCGTCTGCCTGGTGGTCCACTTTCATGTTTGACAAGGCAGGGGGCAGCGTGGTGAACTCTGCTGCCTGGTGGTGCAGAGGACTTGTGACACTGCTTATCCCCCACACAGTGAGATGCCGACGCCGCTAGCAAGACAGGATGGCATAGGTCAACTCCTCTCTTCTCCCTCCATCACCCTCTGTGCCAGCGGTTGGAGCAGACTCCCAATTAAATGACTGTGACTCCCTCATAAACAAGGTCAGACAGGCTGGAATCAGAGAGTTAGGGAGAGTCAGCGCATGAGTTTGGACCAAAAAAGCAAAGGGAGGTGAGGACAAGCTTAGAGATGAAGCAGTGGAAGAAGCAAGATAGAGGATGGGTGAGTCAGGGAGAGAGTAAGTGGGAGGAAAAAAAGAGAAAGAAGGGAAAAAGAGAGGGAGATTTGAGAGACAGAAGGAAAAGGCGGTATTAATATTCACAGACTCCCAGCGCTTCCTAAATATTTTATTACTTCCAGCTGTTTGATGTTAGGGAGACTCACCAGAGAGCCCCCCACTCACACACACATGCGCACACACACAAACACACAGTCATAAAAATTGATACATGCACACACCATCACAAAGCCACATTCACCAACCCACATGCAAGTAAATACCAACACACACACACAAACAAAAACTCACAACCACAAACTCACAGTCACATGAACAACAAGCACGGAGACATGAACACCAACACACACAGAAATACCAGCAATTACACATATGTGCACAGCAGGAAACACGCAATAAAAACATGCATGTTTACAGACCCACACTAGCACACACTAAACCACGTGCAGCATGGATACAGACCCATACATAACCATGAGACACAAATGTAAAAATGTATTTAGAAAAACTCACACACACAAATGCACGCCACTGACTGTACATCGATCATAATCTGTCTTTCAGGAGTTCTGTCCCGTTTATTCATTTATTTATTGGCTTATTTATTTATTTGTGTATTCATTATTCGTTGGACTGACTTTCTTTTTATTTGCGAGCTTGGTTCCGAGGGGAGAGCGGGAGAACATTCATCTTCTGATGAGAGCAGTCATTAATTCAGAACAGGCCCGTCCCTCGCTCTCTCTCTCTGTCAGAGTGTCTCTTTCTCTCTGTCCATCAGACTGGCTCTCTCGCTCTCCGTCTCTGCCCATCAGCCCGACTTTCTGCCACTATCTCTCCCTCTGTGTCGATCTCTCCTTCTCTGTGTTTTTCAGTCTTAGCTAATGTCTCTCTCTCTCTTAATCTCTCACTCTTTGAGTTTTCCCAGCAATGCATTCTACTTCTCCGGCATTTATAAGAATATGTCCATTGTGGGTGGACGAATAATGACAATGCTGTTTATGTCTGAAAATGATGTGCATCCAACTCTGCAGCTGAGTTAGGTCAATTTTATAAAGATCTCTATCCATACTAAAACAGCAAATGAATAGGAAAATAACTAAATCTTTTCTTCCTCGGGTCCTCTGTCAGTTGATAAACAACACAACTGTGACCCGCAGCCAACATCTGGGACAGACACTATCTATCTATCTATCT
>NW_023339807.1:18766323-18766517 GCF_004916995.1 Morone saxatilis | reverse complement strand
ATACTGTGTTTTAATACAGCCAAACTTAGTTTGATTTTCTCCTTTCTTACTTAGACGCCGACCAAGCTTAAGCCATTGTTGTCCGTGCTGAAATGTGAGGCCAGATTTTTCAGGTTAATCCACTCTGCTTCAGCTTGGTACAGACCAAGTGCAATAATGGTTCAAACTGAAAACAGCACCATGTTAAATTTCAG
>NW_023339807.1:18759379-18766223 GCF_004916995.1 Morone saxatilis | reverse complement strand
CGGGCCACTGCAGCAACTCCATACATGGGTCGCCAGCTCTACCAACTGAGCTAACCAGGCGCCCCACTCTGGACTCCTTTTATCCTTTATCTCAAAGATGGCGAGGTAAACAGAAGAATTATGGCGCTCACATTACAAAGGAATCTACCAGGAATGTGCACTTGAATGTACAGTTATTGATTGCATTGCTGGATGAAGTTGCATCGTATTGTGGCAAACGCTGAGCCCTCTTCAACTTTTTTGACTGACAACTCTTTTTTTTTTTTTTGCATCTGTACCACAGCCGTGCCAACCCCAATAATCTCACTGAAATGAATGAGGGGGGCTGCATTTTTTCACACAGTGCTATGTTGGTCTGAACATAGCCCCCTAAGTTGCATCCCCCTTTTATTCTTTCTCTCTGTCTCTGTCTCTCCCTTCCCCCTCCATCTCTCCTCCTCTGATCCGTCTACCCCCTGTGTTCCCAAGCCTGTTAATCAGCAGATTGTTAATGAAGGCCCGAGTTCAAAGACACAGAGAGAGAGGGAGAGGAGGCACAGAGCAGTAAGATAGGGAGGAGTTTTGGACCAACTGTCTGTTTGTCAAAACATGTCCACTCGTCTGTCTCTTTGCCTGTCTTCTCCTCTGATGTTAGTCCCTCAATGAGCTTCCCGCAAGGACCACAACACAGAATTTGCTCTTTGGGTTTCCCTTTCATGTTCCATTAAATGTGAGCGAGAAGGAGACAGAGAGACAGCCAGAGAGTGTGAGAGAGAGATTAATTACATGTTTCAATAATGGAGATTAATTAGTATTATTTAAACATTGAAAGTATCAACTAGACGTCAAGCATTTTGTGAGGCACATGCTAGAGTTCTCACTTTAATGGGTAAATTCATGTCTCTCCGTGGCAGCCTAAAAGTCATCTCTTCACATATTTTCCCTCCTTCCAATGCTCCTTCAATACTGTACATCAACTCCGCTGGCATCCGAAATTGTTGTTTTCGTGCATATCATTTCATGTTTATTCCTACCTATATTAAGCTTTGCCAGCTTGAAAAAGTCTTCCTGACATTTATCTTTTGCTGCTCTTCCAGTACATAGACCCACCACAGCTTTTATGAAAGACAGCAGCACAGAGAAAACTCTCAAAGTGGAAATGGTCAAGTTAAAAGCACTCCCCTCCATTCTCCTGGTGGATACCAATACAAAAGTGAATATATAGGGAGAGAAAAATCAAACACAGCGGTGGTGAAGATGTCACATGCCCGAAAAAAAAAACTGCTCTGCAGCCTTGGCCCCAATTTGAGAGGGTGACAGGAAACAGCGAGAGGAGAGGGAAAGAAGGCTGAGAGTTACTGTAGGGAGGAGAGCGTGAGCTCTCAAACCACATCCCAACACCACAGGCCGACTTCACCCTTTTTAACAGCACCATATTTCCCCAAAATGTATCAGGCCTAGCACGTGATAGCCAAATGGCAGTGAAATCTCTGACCAGTTTTTCTCTGGAGGGAAGTGGTGTCTGCTAGAATCATTTACAAGGGTTTACAAGATCTGTTCAAATAACTATAATAACTAAAAATAACTCTAAATAACTCTGCTATTGGCACTAGTGGCTTTCATACATGTTTAGCCATATATACATAACAAATCTGCACATACACATTTATAGTAGTGTAACCCAGCATGGGGATAAGGAACATGAAAGAGTTGAAAGGCAGGGTTTAACAACAACTGATATCATTGAATAGTGAGTAGAAGCACGTATGAATCACACATATACACAGTGCTCAGTAGTGTTCCACAACTTGAAACCTGGATTATTGTTTTTTACTCATCCAGTGAAGGTATATGTGCTGTTTTCTGCACTAGCTTCAAATTTATGGCTTACCATGCCCTAACGTGTGGGAGCTGTCCAGTATTAACCTAAGGTCTTTTAGGTTGAGCAGCTCCAACACTGAAGAGCAGCATGAAGCTACACTCCCGTCTATGCAGAGATACGCTAGGTTGGTGTGAGAGTTTTAGATGTATACTGAAGTAACAAGATCTCTGGTTGAACTCTCACAAGACAGAGATGAGGGAAGTGAAGAAAAACCAAACAGCGGGCATCCGCCTCATACTCGGCTCTACAGGGTGCATTTGTGTGTGTGCGTGCATGTGTGTACATTTGTGTGTGTGTATGTGTGTATGTTGTGGGTGTTTGTGTATCCTTTCTCCAGCAGGACCCCCAGATCAAAACCGCAACCCACTCTCCCTCCCCATGCCTCTCTCTTTCTCTCTCTCTTTCTCCATCTCTCCACCCCCTCTCTCATTAAAAACTGCAGGCCCTGGCTTCTAATTAAATCCCACTTGAAAAGTCTTAAAGTCAGACTCAGATTGATTCAATTTGCATTTCTGAACAGAGAACATTGCCTAAAAGGATTAATAAATTGGACGAAAAAATGCCTTCTTTCTGCGCCACGCCGTCAGAGCTTGTAAGACAACATCCAAAGAGAAATATCCCCCCTCAACAAACGTCTATCCAACATATGCTCTTGCTCTCTCTCTTGCACGTCCCTCCCAGGATGCCAGCAGAGATGGGAAGTGTGTATCAGGACTTCGTGTTTGTGTGTGTGCACATGCATGTCCTCGTCTGTGGAACAAGCGGAGAGTCCTCTGAGGCACAGTCGGGAAGGAACACACGCAATCTGACTCTCACTGTGTGTACATGTGCTTGTATGTGTGTGCGCGTCTGGGTATTTGTGTATGTGCGAGAGGGGCGACTTTGTTGGAGCGTGCCAAAGTGCTGAAAGTGACAAGGAGGCACAGTGGGAAAAGATCCTTGCTGTACTGTCTGTATGTGCAGAAAAAGATCACGGCGGTGGAGCCATGCCATTGGCTAGTGGACACCTACAGCAACATGTTTGGAAATCCAAAAACACACTGCCAGCTAAGAGAGCCAGATTCAATTAGTGAGATAAAATAAAAAGAGCAAGTAAGACATTTCAGTCCGAAAACTGCCAAAAGAAAAGAGCAAACACTAATATGAGAGTTTACATTTGCATTGACACAATGGGTCTGTCTCGAAATTGTGCATTTACAGGCTCTTTGTATATTTGTGTTATATGTATCTGTGGAACCGTGCTAACAAGATAAGAGGAAATTACCTCTGAAATTTCTTCTGATGACAGCGATCAAAGGCTTTTGCATCTGCAAATCAAATGGTGCAATTTTCTTTAAATGATTTGCATGTGTTTTGAGTTGGTGGAATCAGCTTTTTGCAAGACTTTTTCAGTGTCTTTCAACCCTCAAAATATTGTGAAAAATAAGAACCAACATATATTGCTCATCTTATCTTATATCTTGTAATATCTTTATCAAAAGCTTGGCTCTATCGTCTGGTTACAGTCACATATTGTATATCTCTCCTTGTGTCCTTTTCTTTGCTGTTCTTAATGTTTATGGTGATTTTACTGCATCAATGAGTTTTTCTTTCATGGAAACATTTTGTGTTTTGTATGTCTAATTTGTTGAACCTTGGGAAGGCATGATTTGTACTACAGCAGACTGTTGGATGGGACACATTGTCAGTGTTGTTATTTGCCTGTCAAACTCGCTTGTATAATGGCTGATGGACTTTCATAGACTGCTGGTAGCTCAGTGGTTGAAGCCTTATTAATAAAAAAACTAGAACCACATGGAGACCCTGACAAACAGACAGGCACACAATATACGGTAGGCATGACTTCACCACACGACACTTGGTTTGCCTATAATTACAGTAACTCAGGCAGAAACTAGAATATGATTAGTCCTGAAACACATCTGAAACAGAACTGTCTGAAAAGGAAACAAAACCAAAGAATTTTATTTTACATAATAAACGGGGAAAAATCTTGATTGAAAGGAAACGCAGTGATCATTAGAATAAAGTTTGAGAGTTTAAAGAAGATAGTGAGCGGCAAAAATGACCAGTGTTACTGTGCTGTGATCAGACGAAAGCACAAAATCTTCATGATGAAATGAGTGTGGGGAGAGAAAAGTGGCAGAATGATCTGGTCCTGTTTTGTATTAAACAACACTGACCCCTAGTGATATTAGTTAGGATCATCCAGAAAGTGATTTGCATAATGTCTGTGTGCATGCAAGTAAAAACACATTTATGTCTCTACATGAAGATGATGAATATTTAAGTACGGTGCAGTATTTCTGTATGAATGTGTTTCTGTCTGGGAATGTGTGTGTATTTTTGTTTCGCGTGTGTGTGTTTGTTAATACTGTGTATGTAGGTTATATGTGTTTATTCCTCCACATACGTACAATCATAAGAACATTAGATTTAAGACCAGAGTCTGTGGACAATGTGTATCCACAAGGGGAGTGTGTGTGTGTGTTCTAATAATGGTGCCTAGTGGACTGGGGCTTCCTTTGATGCGATGAAGGCCGACAGGCGTGAAACAGGTCCAATCAGGCGCGTGGGCGCTGCCAATTAACCCTTTTCACCGTGTGAAACCAAACATAATTGCCTGGGGTGCAGGGGGCCACTGGGCCATGGCTTGCCCAGCGTAGGCTGAAATGGGCATTAGCAGTGCTGCCAGGTGACCATTACACACAATTGAACTGCTGGGTTTCTCCAAATCACATAGTTAGACTTGCTACCCAGACCTAATTGGCATGGCAGTACCAAATGGCCCCTATTTCTAATTTTCACACCTACACAATTTATCTAGAATATTGTAGAGATATTGTACTGTGCCAGGTTTATTACTGTACTGCAAGTATATTGTAAGTGATATTTTTGCTCAGATTTCACTGGGAGCGTGGATTATGTTTGAAATATTAAATTTCTCTAGTACATTTTGGTGTTGCAATAATTCTGTGTAGAATGTTATGATCATCCTAACTGGAACAAATATGGTTAATAAGTTAAGCTTTGTGTGCACTGATAATCAAATTGTATTCATGTGATGCTCAAGGCAAATACCCCAGATTTTTAGTCAAACACCCAAAACTAGAGCACAGTTTAAATGAAACTAGAGCAGCACTCTGTTCGGCAGTAATGCTGCAATAACAACGTTTACTAAAATTCCATTTTTATTCATCTTTAATATTCTTGCAATAAATGAATGATCATGGTTATTAACGTGTGATAAAATGACTGCTTACTATTAATGAACCTTTATTTCAAATCAAAGAGCTCCAATAAGAACTGAAAACTCAGTTTCTGCAGCATTCTTATGAGCTGTTCAGCAGTCTCAGCTATGCATGTTGGACTTCTGGAAACTGTTTGTTAGATAAGATATAATACATAATTGAAATGAAATCACAGTATGTGTTTTTTGGTGTAACTATGTTTAAGGACATGCACATTTAAAATAATCATTAAAAAACAAAACTGATTCCCATAACTTGTTTTAAACCTTAATTGATGTATCATTCTATATACAGGCTTGTTTATGAACATCTCCTAATGTCAAGATCTTTTTGGTTACAAAAGGATATTAAAAATCCCCTTTACTCATCATTAAGATCCACTGACGCTATTAGAATAAATATTAGCTTTATTTGCCACATAGAGTTAAGCATACAAGCAATCTGATTCCAGTTTCCAGTAGCTCTCACTGTATTTACTCTCTCAGACATAAACAATGACAAAGACTTTGAACAAAGATAAGGAAACATAAACATATAGCTACTATTGTATCTGCAGACAAGTTGAGATGCATACTCTTTATATAAACAACAGATAGAACGACTCTACATACAAAAACTGTCACTGTAAACTGTGCATACAAGGTTGTAATACGTGGAAGAGGGTTCATAACATGTTGGAATAAATGTATCAGTATCAATATTTTTATGTGGGCATTAGCTTACTGCAAATAGCTTGGTACTGGTGTATGTGTCAGCGGATTAGTAGCAAGAAATTACACCTCAGCAGGGCTATAATGTAATAAGTTACCTTAATTTTGCCAAATTGCAGCTTCCAAAATGACCACAAAGTTGAAACAACACCTCTCAAACATTATAACCTTCATGGGATGTATAATTTATGGCAGGGCTGTTGTATTAGACTGCATTAGTTGTATCTAAATTGTACCAACAAACTGGCAACTTGTGTATGTAGGCTGTACAGTATACAGCCTGCTTATACAGGAATATTATGTAGTTACATGCTATTGCACAAAATTGCACTGTGTATTACATATTATGCAAGCACAGTAGATGTTTTGGTATTGCAAAGTAAAAGATAATTGGGATGTCAGATAGATTTTTTGTTTACCCTGGGGCTAAAATAGAAAAAAAAAACCATCAATTTTTTTTTTACATTAATATTGTTTTTTCCCTCCTGCGTGAAATACCATGGTTTGGCCACCAGGTGTCGTTGTTTTGTCCCTTTTCCAGCCTTCAGCTTGCCGGTCTGTCTGACTGACTGCCCAACAAGAAATGTTGGCAAAACACCCCCTCCTCATCGTGTAGAGAGAGAAAAATGGCGGACAAGCGCTAAAATCCACATCAGAAACAAACACACACGTTACAAAGCAAGGTAAACATCCTCGGATACGCCGAGCAACGTCTCCTTTTATTTTTTAATTCTTGACTTCAGCGTTGCGCCCACATCACCCAGTGGCTGGCCTCAGTGTGTTGCTATGCTCCCGTTGTGCTAATGCTAATATTTATAATCAGGTCAACGAGCTAGCGCGCCACCTAGCATGCTAAAGCTAGCCTCCTGGGCAGTGGGCATGTCTCTTGTGTATCTGTGCGTAGCATAGCATGCTGAATGTGGTGGTGGTGTCTGCGCGGCTGCACTGGCTGCACGCATGTGTGATTTCCATTCACTATTATTTATTTTATTTGGGGTGAGGGGAAGGGGGGGGGGGGGCTG
>NW_023339807.1:18745419-18759279 GCF_004916995.1 Morone saxatilis | reverse complement strand
ATTTATTTTATTTGGGGTGAGGGGAAGGGGGGGGGGGGGTCTGATTTACACCCTAGAGGCTACCGTCAACGTTAGTGTTCACTCCTGGGTAACATAATTAGCGATGCTGTCACGTAAATGAGCATCTAGCGCGCATGCAAATATAGCAGAGGAGAGAGAGAGAGAGAGAGGGCGGGCGGAGGGAGGGATGGAGGGAAAAAGGGGGGGTCCCATGTGTTGGCTTTGTGTTTTGAATGAAGCTCGACAGCGTGAGACGCGATATTTTGGCTTATAAGTGGGAGCAGCGTCCCGTGCAGATGTGAGACAAGTGGTCCTGTAGGTGGACGCTGAGTTTCCAACACTCACGGTGGGGGGGGGGGGTTGCTTTACGGAGAGCAAGGTGCTACTCTGCTGAGCTCTCTTAATGCTTTTCCTCCTGTCATTTTATCTAGATGGGGGAAGAAGGAAAAAAAAAAAAGAAAAACAGGGAGCGGGCCGCTTTAATTTGGACGCCATCCCCCTTGGCGGAGGAAAAAGGCGCACTTCTGTTGAAAAGGAAATCCATCCGGAGAGGAGAGACGCTGCTAAACGGTTATGAAGTTTTAAGGTAGGTATGTTTATATGCACAGAGGGGTCCTCTGTCACTGCGCTTTTAGTCGTACGCTAACGTTACTTAATTTGAAACAGTCCTCATAATAAAGCTGCTGTGTTTTCTCTCTTGGCAAATTCTAAAAATATTTGGCAGATGGTAAACAAGTGTCGCTGTAACTTTTACTGTGTGCCCCTTATTATTCCCTCGCATGCTATTCCTCACATGAGAGTTTTTGGGGCATGATTTTGCCATGTTATAAACTCTGAATATAATCTAAATGGGGGTTATTTGGATTTATTTTGTGTGTAATACATGCCTGATTGGACTGTGCTCTCTGTTTGACAGGAGAAACAGTCACTTGAAGCAGTTGTTTATATCAGTTTGACCTGTTGACCTGCATGTTGTGTCAAGGTTTGGGTTACAGGACTTAGTGAGCCTCCAAACTTGTGGCCCTTGTCTAAATCCTGACTGTCCACTGATTGATGAGGAGGGATTTTGTAAACATTCGGTATAGTGAAGGGCAATACGTAATCAAAATACAGTAGGTTTTAATAGCTTTTGAGGTTATTGCATGGTGTTGTGCTCTAATTTCTTTGCTTCATACTGAAGTGTTTCTAATATTTTGTCCCCTCTGTTGATGTAAATTACTGCCTGCATATGCAGTTATGTAAAGCAAATAAATGTTGTGTATTTTGGTATTTGAAAAGAATCTTTAAAGTGTAACAAATCAAATTAAATCCATATATAGTGCATCGTTGGCATGATCTTGGTTCTCTTTGTTGAACTTGCCTCTGGTTACCTCCTGTGATGATGACCCCCTGCCTGGAGAGACAGCCAGTGAACTACAAAGATAACAAAGGCAGCTCTCTGGGTTCCCTTTGAAACATAGTACAGTTCACATGTGGCACATGTCCGTCTGAAAACTCTCGGGTTTTTATTGGTAGGATCAGTTATTGGAGTTAAATAAAACTGTTTTTTTACCCTCATGTTAAACCCTTAATATAAAGTTTTGCCCTCTTTATGCCCCCTTTTTTGGGAAATTTGTTTTGAACTTTTAGAACCAATTTATACAAAAACATAAACAAGGCAAGTACACACTGACATACAGTTTAATTAAAATATAAAAAAATAGCAAATAATTGTAAATACATGGCCAAATATGCTGTGTTTACAGTGTCCATAGCTGCCATGATGATAATGTCCATATTGTCTGTACATTCTCACAGTCAGTGGATGTACAGTGAGTAATGATTTAGAAGGCAGCTGACATAAATTGTACAATAAATGGAAACTTTTCAACCAGGTTTGCAACGTAAGTAGTGTATACAAATGAACAATGTTTATCTTCCCTCCATGCTGGTCGCACCCAGAGCTTCCGCTCATTTGCCTCCCTCGATACGACTGTCCTTGGAGGCGGGCATAAAAAAAAAATCCGGAAGTGAAATTTGTAGTTCTTGAGGGGTACATGAATCGACACACACTACTCAGTTACAGGTCAGTTTGCGCTCTAATATAATTAAGTTAGTCTAAATCTTAACACATGCACAGTGTGTTTCAGATGCAGAGTACCTCATCTCCTTAAGATAAAGAAACCATATAATTGAGCCACGTCTTAAAACAAAGAGGAGAGATAGATTTCCATTCTCCCAAAATACCCCCTCACCTGTAACCATACAAAACATTGTTGGGCAGGTTTTAGAAATCCACGCTTATTCTTCTTTTTCAACTTGCTCGTTTAAACGTATATTAATACTAACTTTTTTTATGTCTCTACTATTCCATCAAATATAAATATTTTAGCTGTCTTGTGCATGTTTTAAAACACATTTCCCCCCTATTTAGCCACATAGATTGTTGTAGCTTTTAAAACTTTGGCATGTCCACTAGAGTTTAGAATAAAGTCAAATAAAGACGATTTGGCTGTGCAGCATGAACTTGTAGTAACTGGCAGACTTGTGGGTCAGTGAGGTTTAACGGGGTCTGATCCTTTTAATGTAAGTTATTTGATGCTTTTATCCTGTTTTTAGGGTTGCACTACTGCATCAGATGGAAATATTTTAGATGTAATGTCTACATACCTCATGGTGACATATCTGGTGTCTTTGAACTGTTTTGATCACGACTACTATTCAGAATAATGTGATCTATTCACTTGTTGCAGCAACGGCAAACCAGTCAAGTACTTCTTATTTCAGATAGTTGCGTTTTAGTTCACACAGCTGAAACATAACTACCTTTTGTGGATTTTCTTTATGTCTTTAGAGTGGAAGCCACTGTTGTGTTGTGAGCTTGGTCAGTATTGCTGGAGCATGAGGAAACCTGTACCACAGAAAGGTAAGAATGCATTATGTCAGAATTTTTTCCAAGAAGTATTCATAATAGCTTGCAGGAAAAGCTAAAAGAATGCCACATTTGAATCTAAGTTCATTCTAACCAATCCCTTTTCTGTGCAGGTATACTCATTTATTATCATGTAATAGCCCTGTAATCCCAGACAATGTTTGGATCAGTGAGTGTAGCAGGTATTGCAGGGTACTGACTGATGCGAAAATTACCTGTAGTTGAGAGCTTAGTCTGTCTTTCTTGGCCCCTCTAGCGATAGAGTGGAAAGATGCCAGAAGGATCAAGCATGCCCGGAGTGGACGGCCCTCCCGGGTGCCCTCACAGTACCAAGGTAAATAACCCACAGCAGCCAGTGATGTATGAAGTAAGTTTTAGGCAATTCCAACAGGAAACAGTGCCCAAGGATTTGCCTCAGCATTGGTTCATTAATCGTCAAGACAAAGTTTGCTAGTAATGTTGATGACAGATTTTAAGCCTCATGTCTCTGTTGTTTTGGGGCTTACAAAGCAAGTAAAATGCAACATAAAATGAATTCAGTTCTTTTTTTTATTTTGTATAGCGTCAGTTAAAACCATGACTAGAAAAAGACATCTTAACATTACTGTAATATGATATGGATCTTTTGGTGCTCCTCTTGTTCTTCTACAGGGCATTTCAGCTGGGAGAAATACCTGAAAGAGACGGGTGCCATCGCTGCACCCTCGTCTTGCTTCAGACAGGTGAGGAAGATTGGTAATTTGATTATTTGAACATTAACTCTGTCTCCACTGCTGTCATTATGCTGCCAATCTCCAACTTGTCTAACTTGTCAAACACCTCTATGTCTATCGTCACCATCCAGAGCCTCACACCTCCACTTAACGAGTTCAAGGCAGGGATGAAGCTCGAGGCCCAGGACCCGCGAAACACCACGTCAACCTGCATAGCCACGGTGGTGGGCCTGACAGGCTCACGGCTGCGGCTGCGCTTGGACGGGTCTGACAACAAGAACGACTTCTGGCGCCTGGTGGACTCGTCAGAGATCCAGCCGATCGGCAACTGTGAGAAAAATGGAGGCATGCTGCAGCCGCCTCTTGGTAAAGAAACGCAAATCACATGACTTTTATTTTATACGTTTTCTAGTAACTTCACAATACATTTTCTCGTTTTCTTTCTTTGTTTTTTTATTTAATTTTTAATTTTGTCCACTAGGTGTCAATGACTGATGTCATATAAATTAAATAAACTCCCTGACACTGCTTAGAAAGCCTCCTACTCAGGACATTTCTGTATTGAATACTTTTGGGGAAAAGGCAGAAGAAGAACACTCTGTTATCTGCTTATTTAGCCTTTTATCACAAAGTGTTGATGTTCATATCTTAATTTTAATAATTTTCTTAATTGTTTGGGGTACGAAATTTAAAAAAAAGATGAAAATGCTCATCGTAATTTATCAGAGCCAAGGTGACCTCTTCAGATGTGTTGTTTTGTTTTACCAAAAGTTTAAAACTTAGATATAGCTCAGAGAAAAGCAGCAAACATTCACATTTGATAAGCCTGTATCAAAAGGAAAATGACTGAAAATGTAAATCAGTTATTAATAGGTTAATTAATAACTATTAATAGTTGTAGATTCATTTTAATTTAATGACTAATCAATTAATCATTGATCATTCATCATTTGTCTGCATCAACGTCACCATATTCTTCACCTCTTCTTCAGGTTTCCGTCTCAATGCGTCCTCCTGGCCCATGTTCCTTCTGAAAACACTAAATGGAGCTGAGATGGCACCCTCTCGCATCTTTCACAAGGTACCTGTACGAGGCTTACGAGCTCAACCCACTCTAGATGTTGTCTTATATCAGGGAGAAACAAGCATGATTATTATATTATTATAGTTACTAATTTATAGCAGAGTTCACCTGGATCTTTTGGTCTGACAGTATTCACCCATAGCAAAAATTCACCAGATTTTACTGTCCCAACCTCAACCCTGACCCCCTTTTCTTTGACCCCCATGTTCCCCAGCAGGAGCCTCCTGCCCCGGAGCAGAACTCCTTCCAGGTAGGCATGAAGCTCGAGGCGGTGGACCGTAAAAATCCCCACTTTATCTGCCCGGCCACAGTGGGAGCGCTGCGCGGTGTAGAGGTGCTGGTCACCTTTGATGGCTGGCGGGGGGCCTTTGACTACTACTGCCGCTATGACTCACGTGACATCTTCCCTGTTGGCTGGTGCACCCTCACTGGAGACAACCTTCAGCCGCCTGGCACCAAAGGTCTGGACCTTAACAGTGGGGGGGGAATTTATGAAAAAGCCTGTCACATGTTTGTCCTTTTTTTAAAAGTGTCTGTTCATCCAGATTACAAAAAATATATAATTGCACTTATTTTTAGGCTGCCAGTATGCTACTTCATAACTGCTCGTCAGATGGTCAAATAGGTTTGGAAGGGTGTTGTCCGACCATTTCTGTAACGTTCGTAATGCTCACTTAATGCCAGCTGTGAGAAAGGAGCCATGGTTCTCTCAAGCTCTTTCTTTACACAATCACTTTTGTCTGCTTTCGTGTGAACAACAGATCAGTTCCGTCTGAAAATGTGCAATATTATTCATGTATTTAAACAATATTGCGTCCCCGTCCCCCCCCTCTTTATGATGGCCAGCTGTTCACCCGTCTTTGATTGTGGCTGTTCAGAACAATTCCAAACACTTTTGTCTTCCCATGCTTTGATTAACTTTGTTGTACAACGTTGTGTTGAATAATGACAAATACATTTCCTTGATCCTTGAACTAGATCTGTTCAAGCATAATGTGACCGTTATTGGCATTTTGGGGTTTTATTTGTCCTAGTTTTGTGCTTTGGGTCTCTGAGATTTCTGCCTCCACTGCTGTACAATGGAGGTAAATTTTGTTACATCCTCAAAAATTGACCCCGTTACTCTATAAAATGTAACAGTACAGTTTTCATTTCAATTCTTCCGTAGAAAGTGTTTACAGTTGTTTCTGGAATAACACCATGAGCACCACAATCAAATTATATTCCCATCCACTGTATTGTTGAGGAGGTGGAACCGCTAGAGGATATTTCAAAACCTCAGCATGTTAAACCACATCTGTCTCTGTGGCCGGTACACTAGAGTAGATGAGGAAATGTCCTCATCTGTTTGTTTATTTATTTTTTTGCAGTTTGGATGAACTGACACTTTAAAGGCTACACACTCATGGTCCACCTGCACAGGTGTTTTCACTTACTCACCTGATTGGATGTCTCTTCTTACAACTTATACTTTTATAGTCGTTATTGGTATGTTGAGATGGACGACCTCACAAAATTCCCACCATAGCTCGAACCAACTTTAACCTGAGCAGAGGTCCAATCAGTGAGGTTAACTGAAAGCGCCTGTGTGGGTGTGCAGTGCACTGCAGGGCCTTCAACAACACATCGTTGTTAAAATGAGGTTTATGACTATAGTATACAGGGGTGGGGACACACATTACATTATATTACTATGTAAGATTTTATATTTGGCATATTGTACCCAAATTGTAATAATTTGGTTATATCAGGGTGTCTGTTTTGTAGGTTTTTTTCAATGTGTATATTTGTTCAAAGAGGTTGTATGCTAAAGTTTGTGAATTTTATCATTGTGTGGAATCCTGCAAGTGCATTGGATAAACCTATTACTTAGCTGACTTATTGACCCACCAACTGACGGCTGCTTGATAATGTTGGGTGAGAGCTCTGTGTGTTGGAATGCGACTGTAGGCGAATGTAGCCTCGATGGGGATCACTGCTGTCTGGTCCCACATGCAAAGTACTAGCCATAAAACCACTATGGGACACAGACAGGAGGGGTCTTATCTATCGTGCATTTCTTTGCTACACAACCGTTTCTACCCACCTCTAGCTCACGTTTGTGTTGTAGGGAACAAGATGGTGGTTCTAGCTCTCATCTATTACAGATATTACTCCTTAAAAAAACAACAACCACCTTGCATTGGTTTAGTGACTCTTTGTTCCCACTCTACCTATCGTACTTATGTTGCATTGAACTACGGTCAAAGGAGTTATCACAAAGTAAGACTGTTAAGTCGTGCTGTCTTACAGTCAGTGAAACGTTAGTGCGTCGCTGGTGTAACAGGTTACAACTTGAAGGGGCGATGAGGTCTTAAAATGTATGGAAAGGGTCTTAAAAGGTATCAATTTAATTTAAGGATTCCTGCCTGTACCCGTTATATACAAAGACTTGAATGAACACATCCATGAGGAAGTTGACAAAGGGAGTGGAAACAAGGGTACTATTTATTCCTAGTGACATGTGTGGGACGTTATGTTGTAAAGATGTTGCGTTTATTTTGTCCATCCACTGTATTTTCACATGCATACTGTTAGAATCTGAGATACATTTGCACAGCAAATCCAGTGCATAACAAGCACTTTTGTGGTAACACATTGCATATCTTGTTTGCCACAATAGTGATTAGATATTAGATTGATATTTTACTGGAGTTTTACTGGAGTTTTCACTGTGTTTGTGGTGCATCACAGTTTGCAGCGCGATAAGTACATCATCAGCCTGAAGGCATCATTAGCAACAGTTGATCAAATCATCCACATGCGTTTGCTTTTTTTAATTCCTGGCTCCGCTGTTGAATCCCTCTCCAGATAACATGTTCTTTTGAACTGTGTTTGATTTCCAAGATCCAGTAGCATCCAGTCCAGTTTGTCAAATGTTACAATAGGCATGCCTGTGGTTTTTGCCAGCCTTTGCGACACGTCGTTGTTTTTCCATTTAGCAGACAAGTTTTCTTGTCACTAGAGATTTGTCTATTAAAGCTGGAGCATTTCAGAAGTTGTATCCATGTTAACTTTCACAACACAAGGAACAAAAGCCAGACCCAGAGCTGGGAACCGGAGTAAGCTACTTGTTAGACAAGAAACATAAAAGGAAGTAGTGGATACAAGGGTTATCAGCCACAGGGTCAATTGCACTCATCTGTTAGAATCCACAGTATGTGAAGGAGTGCAACAGGAAGGAGGGAAATGGGGAGGCAGGACATGTCTTTGTAGCTTGCTAGTGTTTTATGAAGGCCTGGCAGTCACCCAGTTGGCAGAGTTGGGCCATGACGTGGTTGAAACGAGCCTGGGTACCCCTCCACAGGCCTCTCGCTGGCACCCTGGCTAACGGTTTGATTAGACACCTCGGAGAGAATTGAGTTAAGAGATGGTATAGAAACGAAGAGAAAAGACAGGCATATGCTGTGGAAGGTGGACTGTTTACATTGTCAGCAGATGGTGGGAGGAGAGAAAAAGAGAAGGGAGGAAAAAGAAAGAAAAGGAGGAGCAACGCAAAGGAAGAGTGGTAGAGGAGGACAGGGCAGGAGGAGAGGGTGAATCTGAGGACAGCTGTGCAGACAACCACACACTTTTGACTTTTGTTTGGCCAAGAGAGGTAAGTAAAGATGAATGAAGTTACAGAAATACAGTCGGAGTGATAGATTAAAAACTCTGGAGAAGTTATCTTCCTGTAATATGAAGCTGGCAGTGGTAGCTTTGTGAACTCAATGAACTCAGTGCACTCAGGGGAGAGAGGGAAAAAAGAAGGATTTGCTTGTTGCGCGTTTGTTTGGCGGTGTTTACAAGCACTGCCAGTGATCAATGAACATGTAACCTCAAGCTCTCTAAACCTTTTAAACATATTATCTAGGTTCCGTCCAATCTGTGTAGGATCAATCAGGTGTCTTGTTTTTTTTTTCTTCTTAGCTTCACAGTGGCTCCCCTATGAAAAGTAGTAGTAGCCTGCAGACTAAGCTTTGCATTGATTGGTGTGTAAGTGTGTCTAATAAGTACAGCCCCACGGGCCAAGACCTGTGTTAATGAATGTTGCCGCTGCTCGCGTAAATCTGTCCCGGGTTGATCCAGGATAAATTCCAGTGCATTTTAGTTTGTGCAGTGTGTGTGTGTTTGCGTGTGTGTGTGCTTGCAGGTGCATGTGAAGCTTGATATCTGGGTTATACTGTGGTTTGTTCTTCTGTGTGGTTGTTTTTTCATGAGCGCATTTTTGATATTTGCCAGCTGTGTTGGCTTATAGGAAGTAAATGTCTTATTTGGATGTTATTATTTATTTATTATATGCCCTGCTCTAAATGATTTTACCATGTGTATGTTCCCTTAGTGGTTCTTGTGATTTCTGAAATGCTTCCCATCAAGAAGCGTACGGTGCATGTTTATGGGTGGGAGTGTGAGAGATACATTTTAAGACTGTCTCACAGCTGTCAGCAGATTCCTTTTTTTAAATAGGGTTTATTCCTCAGGCTTTTAAGGTGTTCACACATTTCTTATTTTTTATTCTAGCCAGCAGGAACTTGATGATAGACCCAAAGAAAATCATCTTTAATTACCTGTGCTTTCTTTCTCTTGCCTGATATCTTTCAGTCCTTGTTTTTCCTCTGCTTCATCTTCATCTTTTGTTGGTTGTTTTGGATCACAGTTTACGCAGGTAATGCCTGTTTGTCTGATTACACAATATACTACTGTATTAATATAATGTTGGTCCACCATATACCCGCCATAATTCTACATATTTTCTTGCTTACTTTTATTGTTATCTGGTCGTGCAGATGGTTAGGCTTTATTTGCTCAGGTTTTGTGTGGATTATGCGTGGTAGTGAACTATATCTGGGTCGACATGTTCTCAAAACCTGGGCAAGATACCTCAAACTTAATGCATGAGTAGATACCATTAGGGCTTAGTGGGAAATGTGGTGTGTTTTTTGCAATGTGGATGAACTAACCTTTAATCCTGCGAGTGAAAGTACCATGATTACCACACTGTATGGATGTTACAGTGTATGGATGTTAATTAATCATGATTAATTGTTCTGTTATTTGCCTCTCCCTTAATCCGACTACCATTTAGAGAAATCTTATTGCAGTGAGTCAGTTCTGTGACCTTATTTATATGCAGAAAGCCGACTAAACCCTTTGAGTTCACTGAACGGTTAAAACTCACTGAATGAGCAGTCTTATGAAGCAAATCGAAGCATGCACTTCTTGATGTAACCTCTCACCCCTTTTCCTTCTCTCACTGTTAAGCACACTACAGTCTGAAAGATGTAGTGTGCTGTCCTCAGGCTTATAACTGAGGAAGGAAGTTCAAGCGAGGAGAAATATTTTGCTGCTGAGGATGTTTGACCTTCTCTGCTGTTGTGCTGCTGTGAGAAGCTAGAGCTCAGGTGTTATGAACAGTCTTGATTTAGTTCTGAAGGAGTTGAACATACTGAAGGATTTTACATTTTTAAGAAGTTTGATGCTACATATTTTGAAAAGTAAGTGATACATCACTTGCTGTTCAGTATTTGAGAAAGGTATTTAGAGCATAGGTGAGTGCTGGTAATACCTGATGGGCCACTTGCAATGAGAGCGTGTAAAGTTGGCTGCAGCTATAGTCAAACAGGGACATTGCTAACAACTTAAAGGCTGTGTGGGGAAGTTAATTTTGAATAAACTCAATATATGTTTCTCCTGTCATTGACATCACATAACCAGATAATGTAGTCTCAGTTAATCAGTAAATAACTATTCTGACTGTTTTAACATTATTACAGTGATCGAATGTGGAGCCTCGAGCTATAGTCCTTAATTAGTTCCTTTTTCGCTGTAATGCCACAGCTTTTTTACTGAACTCCCCTTTTCTTTTGTGTCTGCCCATCTTTGACCATACAGTAGTGTTGCCTAAGAGCCTTGGGGCATTGACAGACGGGAGTGTGGAGACCCCAGCCATGCACCCCACCCCCACGGTGGGCAGACCTCCAGGTCAGAGAGGACGCAAGCCAGGCCGCAGGAAAACCAAGGTGACGGGGCCCTGGAATCAGAAGGGCTCAGCATTGGGACCACAGAGCATCCAGCCAGGCAAAGGCTTGGAGCCCGTCAAGGTCCCCAAGAAACGAGGTCCCAAGCCTGGCAGTAAGGTAGACGTGAAGTTTTTAGACACCATCAGACAGTCTCCTTTAATTGCAGGGTCAATTCACCCAAATTCCAAAAAAACATATTTTCTAATTTACATCTAATTGTGTGCATATACTTTTGGTTTTATTTTCCCAGGTTTTGCAATATCTGTCTAAGATTTCTGCCTCCCTTATACACTAGGGGTGAAAGCTAGACTGTTTCTTTGATTCTACAAGGACTGTGTCTGTCCACAGTGAAATTTAATTGCCGTAGAATATTTTACTGCTGTGTGTACCACAGACAGAATTCATTTCACCTCCATTTATATTGTGGTGGCAGCAGAAATCTCAAATATGCAAATATGTCAAAACAGGGACTCAAAACCAAACTACTGATTTTACATTCCTAAATACTATTGGAGGTAAAATAAAATTTCTTGTGTGAACCTTGACGTCTCAAAATTAGTGTTTTTGCTCACTTCTGATAAGCAACGGTGCTGAAGTGGTTTCACAAGCCTTGGATACATGTAAACATTTTTGACCCTGACCTAAGGGAGCATTGTCATTGTAGAATATCACAGCATGAAGAGTTTGCCCCACTTGACTCTTTTCTCTTTGTTCTTTGTTTACAGTTGGGCTGGGCAAAGAGAGCTGGCTGGCTGGAAGATGCCATGGCTGGCCCAGGGCGGCCAGTGACCGGCCCAGGGCGAACCAGGGGCAGACTACCTGCCAACTGGGCACAAAGGATAGCTCTGCAGCAGGCCCAGACTCAGGCAGAACCTATCAAGATCCCAAAGAAAAGGGGGCCCAAGCCGGGCAGCAAGGTAGCTGTCCAGAACATACACATTCACACAGGCATCACTGAACCAAGCATTTGGCTCCATGAGGAGGTAACTTATTGGGTATAATTTTTATACCATGTAATACCTCACTTATGAAAAATAACCATTTTTTTTTTTCTGATAACAATGTTATGTTTATCTCTGCTCCGCCACATCTTGCTCTCGTCTCTGTTGTTTCTGTCTTTCTTACCAGTAATACAGGATTACACCTCAAGAGAATACATACGGGATATAACAGGCTTATCTTTCAACATGTTATTCTGTCTTGGGTTAACATTTATAAGTAAATGCCTTGCTGTTTGTTAATGTTTTTTATTGAGGCAGATTGAGCTGGTTTCCACATCAAAGACATCTACAGTTCCAAAACACAGTGGTTGTCTACAACTAATGTTTGTATGCTGGAAAAGTCGGTAGCTGCACTCATCAGGTCCCAATAATGTACTGAAAAGAGATTTATGTAGTAGTGAATTTTCCTTTTAACCTTTGTTTTACTGATGTTAAACCACGTAACATTTACAGAAAGGCACTTTGTTTTCTGAGTTTCAATATGAAAGTAATAACCAATTACTATCAATCGAAATCTAATCAAAATTGCAATACGGCAGTAGTGCAATATACAAATCTCAGAAGCGGTAGTTTTTTTGATTAAAGTAAAATGTGACAAAACAGCATTATAATGAAGTACTGAAGAGATACCATGGCCAACAAATATTGATTTACGAAAACATGGTACAGTTGGTACAGATTCCAAAGAAGGTAACAATCGTTTTTTAAGTGAAAATTAAATTTGTGATGCAAAAATAATCCTCCCCCCACATTATCGTGAATCATATCGCAATATCTGTCAAAATAATCGCAATATGATGTTTTTCCCATATTGTGCAGCCCTAGTATGAACTATATGTAAACTGTATTGATGTGTTTGTATCCAGAGAAAACCACGGGTGGTACCTAATCCAGTCCCCACATCTCCCACCAGCAGCACCCCAGAGCCCGACACTAGCACTGTGCCTCTGGACAATGCCACAATCCCCAACTCTGCACTACAGGCTCCCACAGGTACATAACATCCACAGACCTGGACATACACACTATTACTGCTGAATATACTTTTCTGGGATGCTCAGTGCATGTGTAAGACTATGGTTCGTTTTGTCATGCTCATACTACCATACACTCACTGCCACTGCCTTTTGTTGGCAACACAATCTGACAAATAGTGTTTAAAAGGTTTAGGATCAATTATAAGTCATATAACCTTCAATATTGATTCCTCTGGTTGTTTTTTTGCCCCATAGTTTGTGTTTACCTAAACAAGTACGGCAAGGTGGGACCCCATTTGGACCAGAGGCGTATCCAGCAGCTCCCAGACCACTTTGGACCAGGCCGGGCCTCTTCTGTGCTTCAGCAGTGCGTTCAGGCTTGTGTGGACTCTGCTCACAACCAGGGCACAGTCTTCTCCTGCCTCAAGTCTGGACAAGGAGGCGAAGTAATTTCAGGTGGGACTTTTCTCTCTATCACTCTCCTCTTCCTGTGGAAAGGTTTTATGAAACAGCATATTAAGAGGAGTTTGCTATATTGTTCACCTGTGTTTGGTGGCGATATCGCATCCTTGTTCAGTTATTTTCCATTAGACCAGAATGTAGTGCTGTTGTCAAAGGATCAGCTTGTTATGTGTAAATTCTGATATATATGTTACATAATATGTGGGATAACTTATTTTTTGCATGTCAAATAAAAGACTACATTTTCATTGAACAGAATTGTATCTTCTGTCTCTTGCGCCTGTTTGTCCTGTGTAGCCTACTTTGATCAGCAGCAGCACACCCTGACCCTGCCCACAGTCAGCAGTGTCACCTACGTTCTCCGCTTCCTAGAAAAACTCTGCCACAACCTTCACTGCGATCCTCTGTTTGGCAGCCAGCCTGTAGCCAGAGGAGGCCTGCACTACGACAGTCACACATACACTGCAGGTCAGTGCTGCTGTTCTCTCACTGGGTATTCACATGCACATCTTCATTGTAAATATTTAGTGAATATGGGGTGGGATATCAGTTTTGAGGCATATTTATTATGCTGGAAAGCAACAGTAGACACATTTTCCAGACAGCAGTTACATTTTATGTTTACATATTATTGAATTTGACAAGAATGTAAGAGTAAAGCAGTGCTACATGAC
>NW_023339807.1:18730735-18745360 GCF_004916995.1 Morone saxatilis | reverse complement strand
TATTTGTAAGCTTTTTTGTAGGAGATAAAAACGGTCTGCCTTACTCATGTGGAGATGTTGGCAGTAACCTCCTTATTCATAACTCTTATTAATACTCAAGGGAGATGCATGAGTATCTGTATGTTTTACACTGTTGTACAAAAGACAGATCGCTTGTTTTAATGTGGGAAACTTCAAATTCCAAGTTTAGATTTCTTGGGAACAAGAACATAACAACACATAATTTAAAAGGTTTTATATTTCCAGTAAATTTGTTTTGTTTATTTCACTATTTAGCCTCTGTGAGCAAAAGAAGAATGTAACCAAATGATATGCAGTCTGCACCACCTATCTGAACCTCAGTCACTTCTGAATGTCAGTCTGTATCAACTGTTTCCTCCGTATGTTCTGGTTTTAGAGAGGAGAACTTTTGGAGACAGCCTGACAACGGGCCCTGGCAGGGGCAACAAGCGGTTCCTCCTGGACTACAACAGTCCCCTGCCTCAGAAACTGGCCAAAATCTCCCGGCACTCCACTGATGGTATGTTACTGTTACTACTTTTATCTACCCTGGGCCTCATTCCCCACCTCCATAAATGATAAACAACTTAATATTTAGACAGAGCTAAAGAGAATCATGATGACGATGTGATACCTTATTTCTCCTATATATTAGAGGATAATATGGCAGCTGAAGGTGCCCAGATGTTATCATACCCACTTTGTGCTTTGCTGGATCAGTGTATATTTGAGGTTTTCTTCTCCTCATTTCTGTTATATAAAATGCCATTGCATAGTATTTTCCTTTCCTTCCTACATTTGCGTGTGAAAAACACAAATTGGAAATGCGCTTAAATCATGGGATTTCACTGATTAAACAAGCCTTGCACTCACGTGTTGAATATTTGCTTATGTAATCAGTGGCTCTCAACTCTAATGCTGCACCACATTTTATATAAGACTTTTCATTCTAAAAATCATCTGCTCTGAGTTGTCCATTAAATCATATAAAAGAAGGTAGTAAAACAGAAGGAGCTCTTGGCTCAGGAGTGAGTGCTATTAAGTTCTGGGTCAGGAGGTTAATCATTTAATCATCTTTCAATTTCCTTAAATTTTAATTAAGTTAATGGAATATTTGAAGAGATTTATGTAAACGGGTAATATCCCCCTTAAAAGGCCCTTCCACTTTTACAGAAGGCCAGAACACGGTCAAATGACAGTTTTATGTTCTCAGGGTTACAGGCAATCTTACGGTGAAATGGTTCATGGTCCAGTCGCCACCCTAAAGCCTAATCACTGAAACGTCACAGACTTAGCTGACGTCACCCGCTTGCGTGTGAGAGGCTGCAAGGGTCTAAAGTTGCACAAATAGGAATGGGGACGGCACAAGCAGCATGAATTCATTGCGACATATTAGTGACATCTTTCGAAACACTTCTCAAAACAATACTCAAAAAAGCGTTTCATTAACTCTGGCACACCGTTTTGTTTTCCAACATGTCTTGTCTGTTTTATTATTAGAATTTATCTTTATTGTTTTGGGCTTTTACTTTATTTTATTTCTGTATTCTTTTATTTGCTAGATTTATTTGCCTCTGCACTGAAATATTTTCATTCTGGTTCAACTATGTAAGCACTTTGTAACTTTGTTTTTGAAGTGTTAAAAGTGAAATAAATATTATATAATTACATGACATTACTTTGACGATGCCAAAACATGTTCCAAAGCCTGCAATTGTGGGTTCCTTGGAATTTTATTTAAGATTTTTTACTTTCTTCACAACCAAGAGACTGCCTGATTTGAAAGTCTTACAGAGTGTACGGGAGGTAATTGACAATCAATTTACTTGTTTTCGTCAAAACAGCATCACACACTTATTTTAACTTAACTTTTAACTTATTTTTCCTTGTTACTTTTCGCATGTTTGTTAACACTTATCTGAAACATGTCTCGCAGTCTGTGAGTGTGGAGATAAATCAGTCAATCGAATTACTTTTGTGCTGCATTTGAACAACTATATATTTATATATATCATGTTAGATTGGTTGTTGCCCCCTTTCATTATTTTGGTTCATCTATGTCTCTACTTTATTTCACGGTTGGATCCTCTGTTTGCATTATCTTCAAGGCGAATCCTTCATGGAGAACAGTGTTGCCGTATCAGAGCACTTAAAGAAGAGCCCTCTCTCTCCAAACTCTTCGGTAAAAACTTCTGGCCTGAGGTCTCCCTCCAAGCTGCTGCATCATAACAACTCTACAGGTAGGAAGAGACGCTGATATAGGGAACATTGTTGCTCTCTACATTTGCTCAACATTTCAGTGCTTCAGTGTAGCGACTCAAATGTCTAAGTGGGCAATATTAAAACAGGATGGATGCTACTGCATTTCTGCAGGCGAGTTGAAAATGAAATACGATTCAAGAACTCAACTTTGAAGGCTTATCAGACACCAAAACACTGTATGGCGGTTAAAATATTTTTAAACACAAATTATAACTCTTTGTTTACATTACAAAGAAATCTCCATGGATTGTGCAATTTCACATATTTAATTGGCCAACGTAGCACTTTAGCACCTTAGGCTTTAACCAAAACAGCTTTTAAGGCTAATGAGGATACATTTAAATACTTGTATCACATTTTATAGTCGCTAAATAATAGACATAAAGACATTCTGTTTGCTGCAAGAGTTGTTTATTTACAAGATGAATAATGTTGATACATTTAAAAGCTGTCAAAGCTGGTCCCAGACAGTTGGAATTACATAGGTCGGGTAAAGGGTGCAGATAAAGTCCATAAACAGTGGACTGTTCTGTTTATACAGGTTTGTCGGCACATACTGTCTGTTTGGTTATACATTTTGGGTTCCATCCAGACAAATGCAGACATAGATGAGGAAATATTTTTTTGAATTGTATTTTGGTATTGCAAGCTAAAGTCTATGATATGCTTATATGCTATGCTTGGCCAGTTAGAGGATCGTTGCAAAAAATTGAAGAACATAACAGTATACGCACTGAATGACTGTCCTCATGGATTTGAGCTTGTGCTTTGAACTTTCAGGCTCAGGCAGTTTTCGAGAGAACCCGAGGCCGGGTGGTCCGGACCCCAACCTGTGGACAGTGGAGGATGTCATGCAGTATATCAGAGATATCGATCCCGTGCTGGCCCCACATGCTGACCTTTTCAGAAAACATGTATGTATTTTTTCATAATGGTGAAGACGCTTCAAATAACTGAGGTGTATACATTTTTCAGATTGTACTAGACATTTGTTTTTGTTTAGTACAAAATTTGGTGGACAGCTTTGCTAAAAAACAGTTCATTCAATTTCCCCTCCTTCCCTCTGCTACAGGAGATTGACGGCAAAGCACTCCTCTTGCTGCGTAGCGACATGATGATGAAATATATGGGCTTGAAGCTCGGCCCTGCCCTCAAACTCACCTTCCACATTGACAAGCTCAAACGGGCTTAAGGTCAGCCGACCAATCGTAGCCTTCCAAAGGACTAAACTCCAACCCCGCCTCCCTGTTCTAGGATCAGTATATCATGCACTGCATATTGGACACATTCTGACCATTTACATGTAGCAGCTTCCATCAGAACATATCTGGTATTATATACCCCTGTCCTGACCTCATCCAATGAGGAATGTTTATTTTGTGTAGCACAATCCAGCCCTAAGGCAGCATGGGATACGTAGGATTACCCACTTGTCCGTCATCTGTTTTGCATTTCAGTATAACTTGAAGAGTCATATGTGGCCATTTTAACTGTAAAGGGCTTTTTTGGCCTGCTTTTATTATGTTACATTTATTCTGAACATTTCATATTTTGTACTTCATGGATATATGGACTTGTATTTTTGCCTTTTTCAATGGTTTGTGTGGGACATGCTAAAAGAAAGAAAAGAAAGAAAACACTACATTCATCCCAATAGTTGGGAATGCCTCTGATTAATGTCTCTGTTTGAGGCACAATTTTGCAACTACAACAATATTAATTATGGGGAGAAAAACATTTTATGAAGAAAATAAAAAAAGAACACTTTATTCTGAAAATACTGCCATGAGGAAATCTGTTTCTTTTCTCTTATTCTGGATGTTGTTTACAATGCCTTGTCTTGTCTTTGTTATTTGTACTTTTTTAATTTTTTATACTATATTATTATAGTTCCTACATGGAGAGCCCTATCATACTTAACATTGTTCAATAAATATATAATAATTCAACTTCTCTTGGTTTATTTTTTCTGTGCTTTTTGTTCTGCGATGTCGACCTTTAAAGCCCTAATTACATCTTGTTTGCACTTGTTCTTACACTCTACATAGCTTGCTTTGTTTAATCATTTATTGAGTTAAGACAATATTTTGTGCCTTTAATATGCCTGACCTTTTCATACAGACTCAACATACAAATGTAGGGTTTGACAAGTCTGACATTTTGAAGCTGTAAAAGCTATATATATTAAGTATACTGAATAAAAGTTGGCAATTGCGTTTAAAAGCACATGCATATAGATTAATTACATTATAATTCCTTCAAAATTGTGTTTTGAATAATATATTTTGTGCTGTTGGTTTAATTTTTTACATTTTCGTAGTTCACCAACAGAGGGCAGCACAGCCCAGCCTACCTTTTTGCAGTGTCTCCTTGCTGTTTCTCCTTGGGACTCTGACACGCTTGGCCATGGGTGGCCATATCTCCATCTGGTAGAGTCAGCATGATAATCTCACGGATATTTTTATACCATGTAAAGATGACTTCATATGGTTTGTCATTCCTTTGTTGCTCATTTGTCAGCATTTCTCCTGTATTACTGTGTAGTTATTTTCCATTATTTAAAGACTCTTCTATGATTATGTGAACCTATTGTTCATGCTGTTTCTGGTAAATATTGCTGTCATTGTTTCTGACAGTACAGTGAGTGGGCTATTAGGCTTGTGGGTGAAAAAATGACTTGTGTCTACTGAAGCAGCTCAACACAAGAAATAAAACCTAACCACATCCTCCTAGTGAAAACAGGAAAACATATCACTTAGGGTTGAAAACGGTGACCAAACCCACTGATTCTAACTGACATGGATGTGTATGAATGCATGTCTCTGTGTGTGAGCATATGACACATGCACACAATCTGTGCTGTGTTTGTGTGTTATGCTCAAGCACATGTGACAAGCTCAGAGCTTGTGGCTGATGGCTGTGCTTGTTGATGTGTAATAGTAGCCAAAGTGCTATGCATGAAGCCAGTGCTATTTATAGAAATAACAGCTACTTGTGCTGCATATTGTGTTTGTGAAGATTGTGAAGCGAGTTTTTACTGTAGCTCTAACACCACAGTGGGGTCTTTATTAGGTGCCATTCTTGTTTCACTCATAGGGCAGCAGGCAGAGGCATCAAAGTATAAAGTTGAATAGTCAACATTACTGGTTCTCTGAAAACATACAAGCAAGATAGCTTATCTTTACTGTTATGACATATAGTAGAATTAGGTACATTGGGGAAATTCTGCCCCTGATATTTACCAACAATGCTGTACAGTGCTCCTGAGTCATCTACTGTCTTTGGCACAGCAGTTGTACATCATGTACAGCAGCGAGACAGTTTCAGTATGTATAAAAGGAAGTTTTGCGGGCTTGCAAATCAGTCACAACTGTGAGGAAAAAAAACGACTTTCTCTGTTCTGTGCTTCAGGTGTTATGTTATGGCATAGAAATGCAATATTTTCTGCAGAACCCGCCTGGCATGTTGCACTCTGCAGAAGTGTGGGCACAGTTAGAGAGAAACAATAAAGAAATAAGGTGCTCAGTCCACCACCTTCTCTCTAGCTAATACTAGAATTCCCAGCATGCCTTTGGGCTGTCAGTTGTGGTGCTCTCAGTAGGGGTGAAGGTCCTGCTGGCCTCAGATCCTAGTGTGCCTCTGAAAGCCCTGAGGCCTCAGTTATAAAAGAATGTATTTGTTATGTTGATCTTTGGATGATGTTTCCAGATTGTGCACACTTTTTTTACGGGTATCATCAAAATACTTTAAGAAATGTGAGTATACATCAACACGCTACATTCTGTACTATAAGACTTGTCTGTTATTGATCAGTCGAAGAACAAAACTTCTGAGGGTTTATATAACCTAATAATGAGGTATGGAAAAGAAAATGTAATCACACCTCAGAGGAATCATACATCATTTTTCAAACCACTGTTTTGTGCATGAAACACACACAAACACCTAGGTATAACAAATTATGTGCACACAATTTTGCCTAAGATTCATTCATATACATTGATATTATACTATATGGGGATTTCACCAGCAGGATAATACTTGTAAAGCCTGACAAGAACTGCTCTCTTGTATTAATTCCACCCCCCAGCCTATAGTCTGTTACTCTGTCTTTGGTAGCATGTGCATGCCACTGTCACCAGATTAGCACACAGGCTTAAAGCCCTGCTCACAAAGACACTGTGTACAGAACATAGCCTGTGCTAATACTGTTTCACTCTATTCTAACCTAAGAACCTGTAACTCTCCTAGGCGAGCCAAAATCATTTCCCTGCTCACATTAAACAAGTGAAATAAAGGTGACATCAATATGAACTTCTGAAAAAGCTTTGTAAAATACTGCCTTTGTGATGCCTGTAATGTTTAATCTTTGTTGAGACTGCCGGATTCATAGCCTTGCATTGCCAGACCAATTTGCAAATGCTCACAGATTTGTCTGGTTCCAAGGCTACCAGATTCACCTTTACATTATATTGTACAGTGAGATGTAATACCTGAACACATTGCTGACACTGTTTTTATTGTGTTACATTGCACAAGTATTGCTGTGAAATGTTAGTATTTCCTTGTGCTGGTTTTGACACATCAAACTGCAAAACAATAGTTTGACAGCTACTTTAAATTAATTTCAATGCTGGAAGTTTAAAATACATTATATAACCATTTTTCCATCTGGTAGTCAATGCAGTTAAAAGACTAACACATAAAGGACTTATTAAACAATTTTAAAACATTTTTTTTTACAAGGGATGTAACCAGCTCAGCCCTACTGTATATGTGCTGACATCAAGGTTAACTTTCTGCCACTACTGCGAAACCACAGCTCTGCTCTGTTTGGCCCAACTGTGTAAATCACACAACCCTTAAATATTTACCACCTTTAGACATTGTTGGGACACCTCGATGTGTTTGAGCTGGCTCGACGGAGAAGTGTCAGCTCTGTGCAGGAAAATAAATTATTTACACCCCCTCCTTCTACTTCAAAGAGCTGGCAAACCATTCAACCCCAGATTTGGGGAGGGGGGTTGGTGGAGGAGTTGCCAGTCACTAGGCAACCTGTGTGTCACCTGCCCCGACTTGCCAAAATCAGCCACTTACCTCTGGAGGCTGCATTCACAAGGTACATGGCAGCATTTAAAAGCCTCCTCAGCTGGGTTCATATGGAAAACAAAACAAGCACTGAGACACAGCTAAACTATGTGGCTCCGGGAAAGAAAGTGTGATGTGATTATATTGCTTTTTCCTTTCGTGTGGGAAAGAGGAAGAGTTTTAGAAGACGCTGATCTTTCCTAAAAAGGCCGGGAGCAGAATCCAACAGCAACATCTGACAAGGCCTGTTGCATTTAAATATCTGTGATATTTTTTTTTTTTTATGACAGGGAGGGAAGAGCAGCATCCAATAAGAATACACATCGAGTGGAGATACAAGGTGACTGATCAGCTAGAAAATCAGGAAGTTCGGCTTGTGCAACATGTCCACTGAATGAACCCTGCCCTGACGGATCTGCTGTTTATTTACCCCCTGCCAGCACACACACACACAGACACACACCCAAGGTTAACACAAAACATGCAAAAATCCTACAAACTGTCTTGTTAAAGCTGACAAGTTTAAACATGTGCCCTCTTAACACAATATTCACACACAGATAAAAACATGCCCCTTGTTGTCAATAAATAACTCATCCACTCATCTGGGAAACTCAAGTTTAGTTCTCACATTCATTATATATTCCACACTTTGCTTTACAGTTATATTCACACTGGGGGAATCTTGCCTTGCCCTGACTACTTCTTTTTAAATCTTAAAATAGGCACTCCAATGAAAGGTAATTATTATTAGTAAGGATTCCGTTTAGTCATACTGTTTCGACATTACAAATCTCCAGTATATCTCTATTAAGTAACATTTTCTGGATGTTGTTTCACAAATGGGATTTTCTCATTTACACCGATAATGGATCCAACCACAATCTACCAACATACTGTGGGTGTAAGGATCATAATGACCACCGATGAGACATAAATCCTTTATCTTCCCCTGGCTTCACACAGATATTGAGGTATCCCTGTTAGCCTGTTTGATCAGGTTGTGTGCTGATGCTGTGTGTGCGCATGTGAAGACCTGGCCATGCGTGACAACAGCAAATGACCACCTATCCATCATTGGCACTAGGGCCTGAGATTACCATGAGCTCAGGCTCGGCACCAGCTGGACCAAGGCCTGGAGAGACAGGACTAGATAATACGCAATGCATAGACATACAGATATACAGATATAGTGCCGAAGAGAGGAGTGTAATCTGGATTTGCATTTAGCACACCCCACATGGTGTTTATTGCGGAGACTTTATGGAATCATAAAAGTGAGTTGGGAAAACCCAGGTAAGAAATCCCCAGAAACTAAAAAAATAAACAAAAAAATCCCTCCACCTCATATCTAATTGTAAACTGGAGACATCCTTACATTTTCTCTCACCCCTCCTTATGTCTTCTCTCTTTCACTTTGTCTGCCTCTCTATCAGAATGTGGTCTCTGACTTATATTGAGAAAGCAGCAAGCTGCCACAGGAAGACGCAGTGTTGTGTTGAGTGTGCTGTGGGTGGGCTGAAAACGATTAAGAAAAACAGAAGTAACTGTAAACTTCTCAGGGTGTCCCACCCTGCTTAGCCTGCGTCTAGACTAGCCTCTGTGAGGCAGGCGGCAGTCATAACAAGGGATTGGGAGAGCAAACAGGGCTGTTTGGCGTCGTTAGCCATTCGCCTATGGAGTCACAATCAAAAAACAAAACCTCTGCATTTAATTGGGGCTGAACAAGGAGCTCACAGTGCAGCATACAATTATGAGATATATGAGGAGACAGAGTTCTGACGGTGTGCCAACGTGCCCCATGTGCCACACACCAGAAGACCATCTCACCAGATTGGCACTGAGTAAGGGACCTGCAACCGTTACTGAGCACTGTGCCAATGCTGTTGGCCTACTTATGAGCCATTCTCTTGACAGTGTCAAGCCAAGAAAAATCCACACACACACACATACACACACCCTTAAGCGAGTCTTTGTTACTTGAAATAAGCCCGCATTCTGGCCAGGATATTTTAGTTTGGATCATCCATGATTCCACTG
This sequence comes from Morone saxatilis, assembly GCF_004916995.1. Lineage (NCBI taxonomy): Eukaryota > Metazoa > Chordata > Actinopteri > Moronidae > Morone > Morone saxatilis. The sequence continues at coordinate 18,735,970 of NW_023339807.1, read as the reverse complement.
GACTAATGAAAATAGATGATGCTGCTGTAGGAGCATAGTTGACTCAAATTTTGAGCCATCAGCAAACACTATTCCTGGTTGTGCACAACAACAACAGTGCTCTCATTTTCCCCTTGTTACTCACGATACCGCTAAAGATGCCACTGTTGACAATGTGAAAAGCTAAATGTGATGCCATTCCCAACATGACCTCAATCAAGCATTTTCATTGCCCGGAGGCACAAAACAATCCAACAAACTCAGCCACCGCAGAGAATCTCTTTACCCTCATTTCATAATGAATGCAATTATATGAGGAAAATTGTTTTACTCCTCCAACTGGCTGTGGCTTAGACTGGAGAGGGTTTGTTTTGAATTTGCATAAGTCATTTGTTCAAAGTTATTGTTTAGAGTCAACAGTCAGTTTCTCTGACCGTCCACTGGGAGAGCTAGGAAAAAGCAGCACTGTCTTTGAGTCAGGGCTTACGAGCTTTAAGTCAGTTAAACCCCCATCAAGGTAAGCATTCTTTGGTCATTTCACCTCCCCCAACCACACACACACACACACACACACACTCACATTACTCTTTACACACAGAAGAAAGAAACAAATGTTTGGGGTGCTGCAGGGAAACCAGTTACCAGATGCTGCTTTTTGTAAGCCCACCAACCTTTGATGGAATATTTTGCTGTTACTGTAAACATTTCTGCCACCTATAATGTCAGTGCATGGCATTTAATTAGATAACCAGGTGAAGAATGTTGAATAGTCTCACTACCTGAGGTGTCATATCAGATGTACACTGACATATAGTAAGGTTCCTCTTGCTAACCAGCAAAGAACATGTAATTATCACCACATGTCAATCATGCCCCTATCAGTGTTACTCTGCCTTTTTAGCAATGAAAAGGCCAAATAAAAGAAAATATACTGAAAACCCAGGAGATTAGAATTGAGAATATATCCATCTCAATATAAATATTGTATCTGTTTAAATGTTTCCATCCCAGACTTGAAAGAATCTGAGGTTTCCCCTTCACCCACAGGTTAACTTAAGCACTTAGCTAGCCCACCACTGCCTGGGGGAAGAACTGTGCAATGAATGGAAAAGCAGGCCACACTTCTATCCAGGCCATCTTTATTGATCCTCAAAACCCCTTTTCACAAAGACCATCCCCCCCATCTTGACCACAAAAAAGGGGACAATATAAACAACCAATAAATAAGAATCTGCGTGATTAAGGCGGTTCTACATCTCCAATAGAACACAACAGTGTGGACATGTTGGAGTTATACAGCTTCATACAGTACAAGCAGTAGATTTTCGAGAACATCACATCTAAAAAGGCAGCACTTTACCAAAAGTGAACCATTTTTAAGATGAATAGACTTCCATTCAAATGAGATAACATTGTACTTCTGTCTGACTTTTGATTTCTGATAGAAAATCCAGGCTCATTTTAGATGACCTTGTCATCTGAGCTTATTTTTAATACTAGGCCAAATAGAGTGGGGAAAAAATTCATGAGCAGAGAACTTAAATTTAATTTTCTCCCCCATCCTACTCTCAGGAAAAAAATCATTAAAACCACTTGGTTCCCAAAATGGAGAAGGTGGTTGTTCTTTATATCAGTTTTCTCAGATAGGAATAAATAAATACACCTTTTTACTGGTAAACTGTCATTAAGTCCAGGCTTGGAGGCTACACAGTGTCATAGCATTGTTCAGAGTGGCTTTAAGAATTTCAGCATTTCTTTATTACATTCATGTCCAGGAAATGGGAGCGGTGGAACCAGGCCATAAAGCCAGTCACCTCCTGGCCACTAGCACATCTGAGACTCAGCACTGTGTGTTCCCTGTGGGTATCCAGAGTTCTCTTCTGTGCGCCCTGCACCGCAACTTGGCTTCGTTGTACAGGGAGGTGCTCACAAAATAAAAAGTGAAGAGGCGAGCACCCGTCATCCATCCTGGACAATTCTCACTCTTCTGTCTCCATTTGTGCCCCTTTGCAAATCATGTCCACTCAGCAACTAACAGTGCTGGGCTGCTGTTTGCTGACAAAGTCCGAGATGAAGTCAAACTCATTCTGGCCCAGGCGGAGTTCTGGTAGCTCCTGGACCCGGTCCAAGCCCAGCTCCATGACCAGCGAGGTCAGGACCTCCTCGTCAATCATATCCGCGTCCATGCCGGTCAGGGCCAGGGCCGGCCCGGCCATGTGCTGCATGTTAGCCAGCTGGGCCGGGTTCATGCGGTACTGGGTCGTGGGCCCCATGTGGTTCCCACCCATAGGCCCCAGTGGATGTCCATGGTACTGGGTGTTGAGTTTCTGCAGCTGCATGCTGGCCATGAGCTGCTGGGACGTTAACCCTCCATTCATGAACTGCTGTTGCTGTGGGTGCTGGACTTGTTGCTGGTGCTGCTGTGGGTGCATGTGATGCTGCTGCTGGGGGTGATGCTGTTGCTGCTGGGGCTGACCATTATACATCATGTTACCAGAGGTCATCTGGTGGTGACCCATCTGGGCCCCATTCAGCTGTCCATTCATGGGTCCACCCACCATGCCTTGCCGCTGCCTCATGGCAGTCTCCATGTTGGCCTGGGCGCCTGCATAGTGCATCATCTGGCCATTGGGCAGCGCCCTCATGCCCTGCTGGTTGGCATGCTGCTGGTGACCTGCCTGCAGGCCGCCATTCATGCCCATCCTGTAACCGTGGAGACTGGCGCCCGCTGAGCTGTGATTCATGGGCATCATCAGATGGTCTGCCATGCCTCCTGTCTACGAGCAGAGAGAAGACACTGTTAGGACAATACGGGGGGCAACAACATGTTTGGAAGCAGTAAAAACATTTAAGGGGAGGAGCAGCAGCACGAGACTGATATGGCATGGACATATACAGCTATCCATCTGAACCAGTATCAAACTAGTTAAGGCACCCAACAATTGTGTTAGTGTGTAAGATGTGCAGTGAAAGACATTTTACATTGCTGCGGTCCAAACCAATGTCATACTCAGCCAGTTACCTTCATGTATAGTGACCACACGCTTCACCTTCACTGAGAAGAAACAAAGATGCCCCCCATATTTCCCCCATAATGTCACAAACCCTTCTCAACTTAAACCACCGAACATCGCTTCCGGGAAAGAAAAATATCTGCAAGGTTGTTTTGCTTATCGGCGACCACCTTACTCGTTTAGTTTAGTCTTCTTCAAACCTCCCCTCTTTGTGCCAATGAATGAACGCCCAGGTTGAAATTACAGGTTAACATACACTGTTTGGGTACTACATTTTTCAGCTAGATAATTCATGCACGACAGGATCGACAAAATAAGAGGAAAAACGCGTGCACGGCGTAATGCATTGGTTAAATCTCATCTATGTTGCGTGTCAGCTGAAGCAGGGGGGGAAAAAATCTTGTTACATTTTACGCACGTAAGGTTGCAACAAAGAACACTGACATCATGCAACATCTCCCCAACAGCTGAATCACCACATTCTCTAACAAGGCAGAAAATCCAACAAAGGTATCGCTTCTCTCCGACGACTTTGTCTCGATTTGTTTAAACGTTTGTATCCAACAATATCGTACGCTGTGGCCATAATATTATCCGTTTTGTTAACCTTCCGAGTTTGAAACAAGGGAGTGCAAACAATGGAGCAGCAGCAGCCCCTCAGACCACCACAAGACCAAAACCCCAATTTCTCCAACAAATACATCCGATAAAAAATCACTTACCCGTATCCGCTACGTTTTCACAAAGTTGCGCGACTTTGCTTCGGCTCCGTCTTTTTGAAACAGTCCTCCCTCTGCAAGGCAAAGCTCCTTTGAATTAGAGTATGTATTCCACAGGGTTACGCTTCATGCTCAAGCGGGGACGGTGTGCACAAAGACTGCCGCATCAGATCTTGAAACGACTGCCTATTTTCTGGGTCAACTCAGGGATTATGTACATCTAAAAAGCTCAGAGGAAGGCAGTCGGGGAGAGGTGGAGCCTCGGTCCTGCCTCTTCTTTGTTCCTATTGGCCCTACTTAATATAATTGTGCATGGGCGTAGAAAAAAAAAGGGCTGTTGGAGAGCTTTGACACAGTAGCCAATTTAAATACTCTCCTCCCCACTGTTTTTTTGAAAGAATATTTGGACATCTTGTTTGTCTTCACAAGTAACTGCTGCTGTTGTGGTGGAATTATGAAAATAAAAGGGAGGCATTAAGTTTTATTAATTAGATAGATAGATAGATAGATAGATAGATAGATAGATAGATAGATAGATAGATAGAGAGTGTTATATTGATTTTTTTAGTTTTTGTTTGAATGAGTCAGCATGACTCCTTGTTTTTGCCAGTGTGTGCCAGACAGCATAACATCGGTGTTGAAATTTGTGTTCCCAACTTGTCTGCACCTATTTATCTATTTGGCCTGTGTGTATGTGCTGCAATGGTGTTAGCCTGGTATGTGCATGAACATCTCCAAGATCACCGAGATCACTGTTGGTCCATGTGACCCACCAGTCTGCTGTGTGTTCGCCTCTGTGAGGCAGTGGAGGGAGGGCAGAGGAATGTAGCCTGTGTGCTATTCTAGGCCACACTGGCTGCAGCAGTGTAACTACCGCTGTGCATGCATGTGTGTTCGCCTCATTTACGTGTGCGGAATATGGATGCAGGCATGTGTGTATGTTTCTGTATTTCTGTGTGTGTGTATGTGTGTACCTCCACTCTGCAGATGCACACGTCTCTCGATTGCCCACTTCAGGACAACGACCTCTTGCCTGCAATTGCAAATGAATGGAACCACTTTGAGAGAGCAAGCAAATCTATTGTCCTGGGAATTTATCTATAAATGGGCAACCCCTGGCAGGCGTTTGTCATTGTTTGACATTGTCCGGCCACTTTAAGCTAGTGTTAATAAGCCACTCCCAGGTGTGGGTACTATCTGAGAAACTCACCCAGCCAGTCAGTCCAAACAAAACACAATCAACATGAGTTTCTGTTGTACTGTGATGAGTGCTCTTTTAGGTGAGCATGTGTTCTGTGCAAGGTTACAGCAGTCTGCGACAATATGAGGAACAAGCATTTTAGAAAATGCATCAAAACAGTCTTTATTTGTATCCCAGGGCCAAAAGCTCTTAATGGTGTAATTTGCATTAGAGAGTGCAGGCAATGTGTCCAAACCTTCTGGAGCTCACCAATCACATTACTGCATCTGTTTAAAACCCAAGATATTTGCATGAAATCCCAATCAGCCATGATTGGGGGGGG
>NW_023339807.1:18730150-18730681 GCF_004916995.1 Morone saxatilis | reverse complement strand
GTGCCTGTGTGCATGTGTGTTTTTATTTCAGAGATAAAGAGTGAGAAAGTTCATGTGACTGTGTTTATAGGAGCAATAGGCTGGACGTGCTTCCATTCCAAGCTTGGACACACCCCTCCGCCACAAAGTAAAACATGCCAAAAAATGCTGCTGTTGCAGGATGGGTTCACCCTCAAAACAGGATCTGAAGAATTAGTAGTTTAGCTTCTCATGTGTGCGTTCTCAGGCAATATGTATTAACTTTTTTAGCTTATAATGAGCTCCACCTACAAAAATGTGTGATAGCAGACAACAATGTAGCTTAATTGCTTTGCCAGAAGACTATGTATAACTCTGCATTTCCAGAGGTTTCTTCCATGTTTCCCTTGTTAAAAAGTCAGTCTTAGCTGAAACGAGGGTCTAAGGACAGTGAATGCTGAATGTTGTACAGATTATAAACCCCACTGAGGGAAATTGTGATTTGTGATTTTGACCTATATACATAAAATTTGACTTGACTTATGACTTGAGCTGAGCTTGGTTGCAACAGTT
>NW_023339807.1:18729883-18730135 GCF_004916995.1 Morone saxatilis | reverse complement strand
TTGGTGCATCCTAATAGGCACTCTATATGTAATTCCCAATGTCTGAGGCAACTTCCAGCAATCTTACAACTTCTTAGCTATTATATTATCAACCATAAGGACTACAAAACATCTAGCTGATGCTTACAGGTCCTCAAAGACAGACAGTCTGTAGAGATGTAGAGGTCAATGTTCAGTGCTCCTCAACAGGATCTGCTGGTGTGTGGAGCCCCCTTAGAGCTAAGGCACCCACTGGAGTGTAGTGGAGTATAA
>NW_023339807.1:18690284-18729783 GCF_004916995.1 Morone saxatilis | reverse complement strand
AGTATAAATAGTTACGGCGCTCCTGTGACGTCACATTGTCGCGCTACAGGTCGGGAACGGCGAGTGTACAAGACGCTTAAGACTCGGAATTGCCTGCTGGAAGATACATTGACTACCAGCTTCTGCAAGCTGGTAGAGGAGGAACTAATGGAAATGTAACACCCAAAAGTGAAGAACAAGAAAATGGTGGAACAAGATATTCAATCTTGCAGTCAGGCCACATACCAATGCTGTTTGGTGTGTCTCTGTTAGATATACCCTTCTGTACAGTATCTCTACCTGAAACATACGAGTAATAATATATTATAAAAGTCAATTTCAGAACTTCTTGTAATGCTTTATTCTAAACCCTGTTTGTTTATGATAGTGTTGATAAGTTTGAACCCAGTTTAGTACACTCAATCTGCGCAGTAATACCACTTTCTATGTCCTGTAGGCTGTGATGAATAACTCATTCTGTGTCTACAGAACTAGGCGAGTAGATAACAAACTTACAGGCAGCTACCCTTTACACTACAGTAATCACCTACCACTGAACCAATCACCCAAGCCATCTTTAATCCCTGACACCATCAAGTAATGGCCACTGATCTAAGTCCGACTGACTCAACCCTACCTACCTGACTAATCTTCCCAGCACTGCCTCTGCCAGTAATGACTGGCAATCTTAGCAATGAATAGAGCCTTATGGCTGGCATAGACACATGGCAACCATATCACTCAGTACTCAGGAAATGCTGCCACATCCTTACAATAAGTTTGTTTCACGTGTATCATCGGATTGCTAATATAACCATTCCTTATATACTTTTCAAATAAAACAAATACTTACCATATGGGTTTTAATACATAGGAATTAATATACAATGTTTTTGAACAATGTACACACAGGTTTCAGCCTGTAATGGAAATATAAATAGTTTAAAGTATCTACTATTGCTACTTCTAATTGTGGTGATCTATGACTTTAAGACTTCACTTGTGGCACTCACAGGAGTTAGCCAGACTAACATAATCACCTAAACGCTTGAAACATAAAATGTAAATGGTTAATACACTTTTAAAAACAAAAAAAAAGTTTTTGCTCTATATTGTAATTCAAGACATGAATGAACTATGAACTGTATAAACTATGAGTCAGTTTTGCTAACTTTAAACCTATTCTGTTATCATTGCTACAAACCATCAACATGAATGGACAGTCACCTTATTCAACAGGACAGAGTGTGTCCTAGTATGTAGATTTCCCCTGAGATGTGAAACTAAAAGTCAGTTTGCCTCTCTCTCGCTGTGGGGGAGGGTTGTTATTGTTCTGGTAAATGAGAGAGTCTCTATAAATACTCCCAAGGCTTCCTTCTCCGTCTCAACCACCAATCAACAGTCACTGTTCAGCCGAGCAGCTGAGAGAGAGAGAGCAATAAGCCTGAGTCAAGGCTAACAGGGGGAGGGAGTGGGGGAGGGTCTGACTCAAACATACTCCGTGGAGAAGTGGGTGAGGGACTTTGGAAGTGAGGGAGGGGGAGAAACCTGGTAACTGCCACTCATAGACCTGAGGCCACAAGTGGGGGTAAGGCTTAAGTGAAAGTAGTGATTTGGTGGGGTGGGGGGTGGGCGCACCGTACCACATTAAAGCAGCTTTCCAACAACTTCTGTGATTATTCCATGAGAAGTTAAATGAACTTTGGCACTCTAGAGATACACTTGATTGGCCTGTTTTTACACACTCATTTCATGCCACTTGAAAAGGCCTAGAAGGCCTTATCTCTATATGACTTCTTACAAACTACAAATAAAGAAGATCCAAGAATGGAGTTGGGGAAAAAAAGGGCTCACAGTTTGTTGTTTGTGGAAAAGTTTCTACCACCACTGAGGGCATAACGGTGGAACAACAATGCCCCCCCCCCCCCAATACCGTGTTTTTACATTTTATACAGAATGGTGAGGCAGAATAACAAAGTAACAATCAATAAAAGGGGCTCATAATTGCCTCACTGCATGCAAGGTGACCGCCAGCGACAAAAACTGTTTAATTGCATTGTTTTCTATTAGAACTTCCAAACTGGCACGCTATTTTGAATGACTTCACTGCACTGTTTTGGACGTTTTGGTCTTGGAAGTGCTGCATATGAATGAGGAACAGTAGATTCATGAAGTGATATGATACTTAAATTATTTAACTACAAAACCTTAATAAGGTGGCAGCTGGCTGGAGGGAGATTGCCAGGGAGCAGTTTCTGGTAATCATTAATAACAATGCACTTGTTGTTTGCTATATTTTATGTCATTTCCAGCAAAGAAATATCTAAATTTTACAATAAAAATGTCTTTTCTGCTTACAAACCTAGCAAGTAATAGCCTAGCTTTTACTACTACCAAACTTGTTCTCTGATCTCCATTGCACAGCTGATAGGTATGTGGTTTGTTGACATATAATGTTATGCTAATGCTATCGGACACTTGCATGCAGTTGCAGGGAGTGTAAGAGGAGATACTGTCCAAACTTGTGCTGCGTTATCACTATTTGTCTCATTTATTCACCATTCTCCTACCCCTATCCCAGCAGGCTTTTTGCCCCTAAGTGTGGCAATTTTCCCTTTAGACATGGTCAGATGACATGTTGTGTGACTTTGTTGAAGCATACCAGGGCCTTGAGTGGTAGAAGGAAAAGAGTTGTCATAATTTCTAAAAGAATGCAAAGTTCCTGTTAGCCGAGAAAGTCGAGACTGTGAAGGGATGTCTGAGGCACCAGATAACCATTGAAACAACAACCCACTGCAGCTGAGAATTTCCAGCTTACTTATCATGATAGAAAATACATGATAAGTGGTATTGGTGCCTGCAGGTGTTCACACACTCCAATGACTTAATGCAAGCTATACAAATAGGACTGGAGTTCTCCCTGGTTTCATGTATCCAATCTTGGCTCTTTACCAAGCAATGTCAGTCATTTAGAGTCAGCACCACAAGCCCACTGCCTGCATTTCCAAGCAATACCATTCCTCAGCATTTACTAGCCTGAGGGATCATTGTCGACACAAACACTAATCATGTCCTCTTCACTGCACTTCCTGCCTTACAGCCACTGATGACGTTTCCAGTTACCTCCAGGAGCATGCACATACAGCACAGGAGCGAGGGGGGGACACACAGTCTGAATGGACAACAAGAGCCTGCACAACCCGTCAAACAAGTAGCTACTATGGAAGGAGAGAGTGGGAGAACACTGTGACGATGTGAAGAATGACCTATTAATCATTCATTATCTCCCAGCACTGTTAATGAGGTGACGACTCTTAAATAATTAGCAATGTGACTGAAGCATATTTCCATAGCAGTAGCCTGAGGACGTGGAGGGCATTGGGGACGAGTGGGGAAGGGAATATGGGATGCACCAGGCACAAAAAAGAACAGCCCCCACACCAGCTTAGCAAACAATAACTATCCTGATAGGGGGCTCTGGGAGGCATGGACAGAGAGATAGAGATAGACAGAAGAGAAGAGAGATAATGAAGCTGTACGCAATATTGAGACAAGAATGAGCCATGGAGGAAATAACACTTTGAAATAGTTATGTCTATATGTAGTGGGCGTTTAAGTTGTTCACCCAGCAGCCTTCATTATCCGTCTGTCTCTTTTCAAGAGGGGCAGGCCAGGGCCTTTAGGCTTTTCTACCACACAAGTCAACGGAGAACTGTAGGCAAGCGAGCACCCAGCCTGCCATGGGCCTATTCATCTTGCACAAAACACACAAAAGAGCAGACCATGAGCCACATTCTTGACATCCAACCTCATCACCCCCCACTACCCTCCCATCCCTGGCCCTGACTCACGCCCCTCCCCCAGTGCCTCACACCAGCCAGGGCAGACAGGAGCTGCTATGCTACGCTACCTAACTGGCTGGTTGGCTGGTTGGAGTTGTTTGGTGGAGGAAGGGATGCATGGAGGAAAGGGAGGGTGTGGGAGAGAGGGGGCAGGGATGTTTTCTCTTCAGTCAGCTAATTGACTCACAGATGTCAGGAGGAGTCGGGTTTGTGGCAGGGCTAAAGCACCCAGGGACACTTTTCCCCTCCACAAACAAACATAACACCTATACACATGCACGCAGGCAAAGATTGAGCACACGCCTGCACATATGATTTGCACATGTACCTGTGGCATTACCATCTGTTTCTCTGACACTCATCAAACAAGATATGTCTCTGTGTTTTTGGGCAGGAGGATTGAGAATGGCCTTTTTTCACTTATCCAAATCTCAAGGTGTAAATATAACTGAGCTGTAAGGTAGTTCTGACTTGCTCAGCCCTACAAAAACACCAGGAACTAACAGCCTTTTGCAGACAATAAGAATTTGGTTTGTTCTGGGCATAATTTCATTTTTCTGTTCACCATCTGGGGAGCCTCTGTGGCTGTCAAGCTGAAGCAGGTCTCATCTACTGATACATTGGAGCAATAACACTTGAGGCAGTTCAAATGTTGTACAACCTATGATATGACCTATTTTCAAGCCAAAGTTTTCATGTCATGCCATGTTAGCACACTGCAATTTCATCTCCTACATGTATGCACTGCAGAATTCAAATTCTTCTCTGAACACCCAAACCACTGACAGCTGTGTATGTGTGTGTGTGCATCTGTCATCATGTTCATGTGTTTGTGTGTTCCAACTAGACTGCTAAACAGCTGAGCCCAAATTGAAAGTCAGTGCTGTCATTCCCTATATTTACCAAATGACTCACTCACAGCAGAAATCTGTTTGGGCACACAGTTAGTATTCAAGCAGTTGGTTACAACATCTTTGACAGCAGAAAAATAATTAGGAGGGAAAGTGTGGGTCAATAAGAAAAATATGGCAGAATTACAGTGGTGGACTGCTCATACGCTAAAAGACAGGGTTGAATAAAATACTTTTATTCTCTGGGGTGGTGATAAAAGTACAGCCAAGTTCTAAAAGGCACAATGTTGCATAGATTGTATTCAATAACAGTTGAGGGATCTGTACATTTTCCGAGATATTCATCCTCCAGAGGGACATTCAAGAGAGCAATCATGCTGTACTACCAAGAAAACACAAATCATGCATTATTGAGTTCCCCCAAAAGCTCTGTGCCTGCACTGCCTGGATGAAGTCCCCCCTGTGGCCTTTGTCCATTGGTCTTCCCATCAAGAGGTCTGTTAATGGTGGAGCTATCCCGCTCCTATGTGGGTGCTGACAGCAAGACGTCCCTGCAAGGAAACAGCTAGTTCTCCTTCCTGACCGGGCAGACTATCTGCGTTACACCACCATCCCTTCTGAATGTTGAGCAATGTCCTTGTACACATGTCTTAGCGGGTTGACACATATGCTGTACATACACATACACAGGATTCAGCACAGACACACAGGCCAAGCCACTGCCTACTAGAGCTGCCTATAGTCTGCCTGTCCTCTTCCTGTTTTTCCACTCACCCACACTGTTGTCACTCTGGCCAGGAAGCTGTGGGAGAGATACGCATGACAAAGTCTCTCTTTATTAAATTGGCAGAGTGTCTGTAGTGCTTTTGGAGTCCCTGTATGTGTGTCTATGTCTATTTGAGAGAGAGAGAGAGGAAGAAGAGTAAGCACTAGAGAGATGGGGGTGGGGACCTAAGCCAAGGGCTAGAGGCTTATCCAAGATCCACTCTAGGCTCATCCTTGGATATTGCTGTTTGAAACCATGAATCAAGAACAGAGGATAAAACAGAATAAAAACCAAACTATATCCATAACAATATCCATCCACTGCAAGAAACTGTCAAATAACATTTTTAGATACTAATTTATCAGATACCTGAACGGCATGTTCAAGCGTTTTACTAGACTAATATGAATATTATCCAGTGAATATAATATATGTAGTGCTGATTGCTATGTATACATACAACAAACACTAGCAGTCATAGGCAGAGAGTAGCATGACAGAAATATTGGACAGTTCATTTCAATGGAATCGCTGTGATCAGTGGATTTGTGGCACTATGCTTTTGCACAGACTTTAACTTTGGTAAATTTGTGCCGTTGACCAAGTGCAAACCATCTTAACAATGCTGACCTTTGAGAGAACAGAGACCAAAATAGAGGAGTCAATCATATTAGCTTTGTCCAATTGTACATAACCCTGTTTTGTCATAAACTGCTCCAGAAAATAGTTGAGTCGTGAGTGGATGGATAGCTCACAGCTAGGCTACCATAGGCACAGCAGATCTGTCAAGCTTTGGTTTTCTTAACGTACAAACAGTGTGCACAGGGTTCTAAAAGGAGAAATACTTTGTATCTAAAAGGCACATTTCCATAACAAAAAACACAAGAACAGAAGTGTAAGAAGGTGTTAGAATCGGTTTATCTGCTCTATGTAAGCAGCTGATGTTAGCATACCTGCCTGAGTACCATACTACCTACAGTAGTAAACCCGCATAATTTCGAAAAAGGTTATGAGCACATCAATTGCTAACTATATTATTATGTAGGGTTACAAGTTATGCAACGACCAGAGAACAGTCAATTTAACTATGTTAAATTATTGTCCAGTTAGCAACTGAGAGCCAGTCTGATAAATCAAGCTCCCATGCCAATTTCTGGTCTAACTAGGCACTAAAGCTACAGGTATTCACTATTCTAAAGTTTCTTTTACACAACATTTACGTCTATTTTGGCTGAAAAACTTTTTTTTTTGTACAATTGGATTTGGCCATTGAAATAAAACATTCTGTGTCTTGACTGTTGGCCTAACTAAATCACACGTTTTATATTTTAGGGATGATAGTGTTAGAGGCACTGTGACATCTTGTAGTTTTAACCTTTATGTGAGATTTTCTTAACCAACTCTGGCTGTTTGAATATGAGTTATGCAATTTGTATAAAATGCTAGTTATTTTCATTTCTGCAAGCAGCAAACAGCTGTGCACAGTCTCCACGTCCATGTGCAGGAGATAACGACAGGGAGGACAGAGGACAAGATAAGACATTGTGCTCTGCGGTCAGAGAGTACGCCCTCCTCTCCCTCCTCCATTCTCCCTCCTCTCCTGTGTCCATCTTATCTGCTGCCTCTGTCTTGACCTCCACCCTGCTGCAGTGTGTTTAGTCAGGGGAGAAAACAGCATGAGACTAGAACAAGTACAAGTGAACATTGTTAAAAACTCTCCAGAGCACTACTCTCATAGAAAAATACATTTCATAATGCTTTCATTTTGTATTTGTTCAAAAAGTGCAATAAAATTGTTGCATAATAGACAACTTTCACATTGTATGCAATGCCTTGGCTAGTAGAGTAAGGGCTGTTTGAGCTGCATGCTGAGAATTTCTTACTGAAGACGTATACCCAAAACATGGAGAGACATTTCTTGGACACGTTTTATGAAAAAAACATTAAAAGTATGTTATACAGGGGCGACTGTAGCTCAGGAGGTAGAGTGGGTAATCAGAAATTTGGTGGTTTGATCCCTGGCTCCTCCTGCTGCATGTGTCCTTGAGCAAGATATTGAACCCCAAATTGCTCCTGATGCTGCATCGGTGGATGAATGTTTGTGATTTGTTATCCATCACTGTGTGAATGGGTGAATGTGGAATGTAGTGTAAAAGCACTTTGAGTAGTCAGAGTGGCGCTATACAAGTACAGTCCATTTACCTTGTTAGTAATCTCTGATTATGGCAGTGTTACTGCAACAGTGTTTGCACAGGAATGGTTTATGACCCAAATAGTATTTGGTGGCTGGTCTCTTTTACTATAGCTTTCTATTCTTTCCAGTACAGTACACTTCAATTCTAAATGGTGTAGTTAAACCAGAGTGTACAATCACTTGTTAGAAGGCACTGGATGAATTTGTTTAGCCACTATTTTAAAGGACTAGTGTATTCTGTGACATCTTGTGGTGAAACTTGCAGCCAACTAAATACTGCTTGCCTACCAAGCATGTAGGAGAAACTACGTTGGCTGCAAAACAAGAAAGGCCCTATCTAGAGCCAGTGTGTGGTTTGCCCATTCGGGGCTGCTTTAGAAACATGGCAGTTCAACATGGCGGACTCTGTAGAAGAGGGCCCCCCTCCTCTGTAGATAAAAAAATTCTCTTTTAAGATAACAAAAACAAAGCAATTCTTATTTTCAAGTGATTATACACTAATGGAAACATACCTATGAATACTTGATAACATTTTTGACAATAGAGCCTCCTAAATGTTATACACTGGATCTTTAAATATGGACTGAATGTATCAGTGCAGTGATGAAGGCTAGGAGGCTTAAAACATTTTAAGTTTTTTTTTGTAAATATATAATGATAATTGAGGGTTTTTTTCTGAACATTTTCATATAATTGTGCTGGGACAGACTTTTTAAAGGTTTTTACTAATGTCAATTTTGTAAACGATTTCAGTATAAGAATAATGTTGCCAACAAGTTTACACTGACATATAACCTTTAACCATAATAACCCACTAGGAGAGCTTCTGCTGTCTTAAAACTTGGTCATATTTTCTGATGTTGCAACTGCAAAAATTACAACAGGCTGTATGTCAACATATGCTGAGTTCCAAAAGAGGGGTTGAGGTTTTTGAATAAAAAGGAACTTTATTGTCAAATTCACTTTTGCTGATGAAATGCAACAGGCCTTGTAATAAATTACAAGGTGTTGTATAATTCTGTGGTTGTTTGTGAAAGTGGAAAGTAACTGTCTTCACATGAGAAAAAAAACTGTTAAAATAGTAAAAAAGATTTTAATTAATTGACTAAAAATAAATAATGGAAGAATTCAGCAGCAGAATAAAAAAAGATCACAAAAATGTATCAGGTATCGCAACTCTTCCCATTCATAGCAGCCACCTTTTGGTTTGTCAGTGTTTTCCAGTGGTGGACAATCATGTGAAAAAATGACTAAATACCCTATATATAGTTCTTTACCAGTCTCAGCCAATTGTTGCTTAAAGTGGGTGCAAATGTCAGAATTTGGGCTTTTGCATGCAGCCTCCCCCAATTCTGACAATGGTAAAGTGTGGGGTGATTCTATTCGACCAACCAACAAGCACTTTGGTTGAAGCATACTGAAACCGTAAGTATGTAATTGTGATTAATTGAAAAAATAAAATAAAAAACCCTCTTAATACAACCATGACAGTAAAAGTTTGACAAAAACGAATATAATGATTTAATTTGATTCTTCCTTATTCTAAAGCTCATTCTTGAAGGTAAAAAATCTCTCACTACTATGGAGACATAACTGTAAGAAAATGTTTGTTGAATCAAAATGGGCAGTAATCAGTCACTGGCTAGCAAAAACGTTCCATTTAACAATTTTCTGGTTTTATTTTTTTGTTCCAGCTGGCTCAACGTAAATTTTGAGCAGAAGATGAAATGACTTCACACCTCCAGTTGCATTTTGGGAGGTGTGAAGTTTATTCAAAAATGATGACATGAGGTCAGTTTGCCATTTCTGCCAAGGGGATGAATAGGAGTAGAAGCCATTCCCAAGTCAGCTTTAGTAACTCCACTTCCTTGTGAAAAAACTGTGATCACCCTGTTGTGATGTGCCATTTTGCCACAAGGAACTGAAACACCTACACAACCAAACAACACTGTGGATGTGTTAGAGCAATTTAAAAAAACACTTTTGAAATGCTTTGCAGTTTAGAGCTGTGACAACAACTGCTGCAATGCTGCTGTTCTCTCTTGATGTGTCATAAACATGCTGCCAGGCCACAATTATTACATATACATGATAAGATCTGGAAAATCAACAATAGGTTTGGGGATCCAGGGTGGACAAAGACATCCTTATTTGACTATGGCAGCAGTTCAACCATAAGAGCATAGCTTATTTCCATCCCTTGCCAAAAGGACAATGATGGCATTATCACTGAAATGGGATGAGGTGCAACAAGCTGCCTCCTGCGGGGATTTCCTGGTGTTGTGGTGATCAGGACACACACTTCCTCACACAAACATAAATGCCTTTGTGCATTTGATGGATGTTGATGGATTTACAGTATATTCCGCTTCAGCCAGGCAGACAAACAAAACCCTCCTGCCACCAGTTATCAAGGCGTGAGCACATGACTGTTTGACTTGTGATGCATGTGAGTCATGAACAAATTCATAAGATGGCAAAGGCAACTCAGAATCAGTTATCTAGATTTACAGGCCACCCATAAGTCATTCTCTTCTTCAGACATCAAGCTTTATGTGACTGATAAAGTGACAGTTTCTATATCCTCACTTGAGGGTGGCAGGGAGTGAGCCTTTGACAGAAAACAAAATGAAGTCTGTAACTGCAAAACACTTTACCTTTATCTTGGCACGACAACTCTGCTATGACAAACAGGAGTGTCTAGCACATTAGGCTGTTTCACTGTCAGACAGTTTCATCTCCAGAACAGGCAGATGATTCAGTTTCTATAAGAGGTTTTGCAGAAATGAGGCAGTAGACGAGTTTAGAACACCTTCCCTGGAACAACTTCAATACAGGAAAAAAAATCTTTACAGCATAGCAGAGGAGTCTTTGTCAGTGTCTCCTTCTGACTTCTTTGTTCCCTGTCATAATAAAGAAATACCTAGAGCCATCAAGGCCTTTCAAAGTCCCTACAGCATGTATGGGAAGCTGTGGAAATCAATAAGCTTCAAGTGCTAAATTGTTTGCTAGCCATTGATCGGGTATATCTAATTCAATCCGCCTAATAACAACCAATTATTGTTTCCCCTGCTTCAAATCCCAGAGTTAGAGTCCCCTTGCCTTGATTTGTTCCAAAGAGACAAATCTATATATTGATGCCATACTTGTTTTCTTTAGCTGACCTTTTACAGGTGTGAGGTTGAATACATAACTCTGTGTGAATGTGTATGAGTGAAGCTCTGGCTAGACACCTACATGTGAACCACCATTGCTGGATGTCACATGCATGTTTTTGGCGGTTGACAGTTAACAGTCCACAGACTCATAACAGTCAAGTTGAATCAGTGTGCCGGACCACTAAATACATTTTATTCTGCCTGGCAAGACATGACCTTTAGATACTGTTAATGCATTTATACATGATAAAACCACCGGTCCATGACTGCTAAAATGCAGCTGGCCATTGAGCCCAGATTTGAGAGCTGCTGTTCAGTTAAACTAGGAGAGACTAATTAAAAGAAAGGAGTGGACAGTTATTAATGGCATTTGTTATTCACTGCACAGTAGAGTCAAAGCTGGAGAGATATATGAATCCTTGGTGATTAGAATCCATACTTCATAGGGTGATCTGACCCCATAAAGACACATAAGAATATTCCTGATGGAGTATAGACAGCGTTGGTGCTGAACACCCTAACACCATTAAAGGTGTTTATGGGAAATAGCCTTATTTGCTTTCTTGCAGAAATAAGCTAAATATAAATATACAGCCAGGAGACAATTAGCTTAGTTTAGCATAGACTGGAAACAGCTAGCTGGCTCCGTCCAAATCTGCCTTCCAGCACATCTAAAGCTAACCAATTAACACATTAGTTTAATCCATGCACAAGCTGACAAGTTGTGATTTTAAGGGGAGATTCATGCTGGAACTAGTTGGTCAGTGACTGCCTGGCGTCACTGTGACGACAAGACACCGAGGAGGTGTTGTACCTGGAGAGAACTGTTCCAGCAAGTAACTGCTGGTTGTGTTTACATTTATACACATAGTAAAGAAGATCATAACGTGTAAATCAGTGAACTTCAGAGGTGCTGGAAGGCTTTTTGCGGTTTACCTGGTTTCCCCTTTGTGCTAAGCTAAGCTAACTGTTTGCTGGATCTAGCTATATATTTTCTAGTTATATATTTATCGCACAGACATGAGAGTGGTATTGATCGTTTCGCTTAACTCTGGGACAAGAAATCAAATACGCATATTTCCCAGCTGTTGTCTAAAGAGCTGAATGGATGTGACCTGAAGGTTGATCATACTCTGGTTACGGCTAGCTCTGATTAACGTATCAATTCATGGGGTAGCAGTAGGTTGTGTCAATCTAGCACTAACTGAACCCAGCGCAGAGTGGAATTATTTTAAAACTAGACAGCAACAAGATTATTGTTAAGAGAACACAGCAAGATGTGACTGGTTAAAAAAGCACAAATAAGAAAGAGCAAAAAATGTAGTTTTGAAGTTGACTGTTGACCTTGGAAACAACATTTGACAAAACCAACCTCCTCTTTTTTTAACCCCAGTTTTTAAGACAACATGACAAATGGATTGTTTTCTTTACTGAAGAGCGTATCCACTCTCTGTAATATGGATACAACCACTCCACTCGACCACACATCTTTAACAATATGATGTAAGCCAAACAAATGAACTCAATTAGTAATCTGGGATATCTTTTCACTTGACCACAATTGTTACAGAAAAAGGCGCAAACTTCTATATAACCATGTCCGGAGCTCAACAATAAATTGAAGAAAATTTGTCCCCTCTGTTTTGGTGAGATGGCAATTCCTCCATCAATATTTGAGGGGTATTGTTAGTAATTTATGGGTTGACACAATGACTATGTAGCCAAGTGGGGTCTTGCCACCATAGTCTCTCCAGACTTCAGGGGCTTCAAGTGGGACTGCTCGTAAATAATGTTAGTGTGGTGTGCTCATGTGTTTTGGGGGGAGGGTCAGGAGGCTTGAGGCACTGATCAGCGTTTGAGACTCTGCATTATATATGCTTGTGTGTGTGTGATTGTGCACACATGGTATATTGTATTACAGGCCACAGCATCCAATCTTCTTCCTTTCTCCTCTTCTATCCAATGAGACCCCCACTCTGTTTCTCCACCAGGCTTATCTTGCCCAGCCGTTCATTCTTGCGAGGAAGCAGCGTTCAGCAGAAAGAGACATCTGCTCAGTGAGAGAATGCCCTAATTATTCATGACCATTTAACCATTCAGGATTTGGTCTGCGCGGCATATGTGGCGTTTCTCATAAGTGTGCATCAGCCACACTTGTTAATGGCAGTTTCATTACTGTTGTTTTGTATTCTGTACCTCCAAATTATCACAACACAGCATGCAATAATTCTGTTTTGTCTACCAGTTGTTGGTTATTATAATTCAAGACAAAATATATTTGTGTTCGTTAAAAGGAGAAAAACACAACACAAGGATGGGGCTTGTGTGTTTTCTCTGCCCTTATCTTTTCTTTGGTGTGTTTTTCTTGTAATTTGCAGCAGTTTGGATGTCTATTCTCAAACCTATGTGACATCACACTATACTTCTATTGTTAGACACTCTTTTTTTCAGGATTTTAAACCCACCCAAACCCAAACAAATGCCCAAACTGCTTTCCAAATTTGTGTTTGTCTTTTTTTCCTTTCATCTTACTTGACTTCTCATGCTCTTTTCTTGCTCTTTCTTTCTCTGTCTCTCCCTCTGCCTTTCTCTTCTCCCTCCCTCTCCCCCTCATCTGTTTGTCCTTATCACAACAAAACCTTGTCACCACGGTAGCTGTGGCCACGTAAATCAGCCCGGCCAGCATCATCTGTTCCCAGCTGTTTACCTCCAGCCAAACAAAGGAGTCTGCCTTTTTGTTGTCGCTGGGGTGGAGTGCTGCGTCGGCTGAGGGCTGTTATTCAACAGCGCACGCTGCTATCAGCCCCCCTCTCTGAAAAGGCCAATTCAACACAGGGAATCAATGGAATAGGAAAGGAGGAAAGATGTCAATGTGGGGGTTGTTGGACACTTAGAAACTATAAGCAATCCTTCTCTCCCAATGGAGCCAAGACAGATGGGGCACAAAGGAGGCACATCACAAGCAAACGTGAAAAGCAAATAAATACTTGCGCATCCCCTCTCTTCTCAGCTCAGGTGTATGCTGGAGCTGTTCTCTGGGGAGGAGGGGGTTCACTTTGTGTCTCCCGAGGAGGCTTAGCAAGTGTTGGTAGGAGCTCCGAGGTCTCGTTTGCATCTGCAAATGAGACAGAACCCGACTGGCCCATGTCACCTTGGCAACAGGCCATCAGCACCTCCCTCTCTGCTATATTAGCAGCCATGGTTGTCTGTCTGCTTGTCAGTCTGCACCCTGCCTCCCTCCATCCCTCCACTGCGGGTCTCATCGCCACAACAGCGGCAGTAGCAGCATCCGTCTACCTGACTAGACCCATAGGATTAAGCATCTCCCTAAATCTTTCATTGAGACCATCAAATAGAGACAAAAACAGCATTATAAAAGATGAATGCTGTAGGCTTTTGTGGGTGTCCCAAAGAATCCGACTCAAAGAGAAGAATTGGCAACGCTAACATGCTGTGGTCATGAAATTTACATGGTCTGTCTGTGCCAAGTGATGAGAGGTTGGCAGCCTGTGTTCTTTAGGTTTGTTGCATAATGTGTGCTGTTGATCTATCAAGCGCCAGCCAACAAGTTGCATGCAGATACCAGGCAGGTCTGTGACACTGTAACTGAGACTGATAGTAGAAATATACAGAGCTAATGCATCTTTTCAATTATCTCTACTATTGATCAGAAGGTTGCTGATGTGTTAGGTACACTGCTCAAAGTGAGGCTGCTGTATCAGTGTCATGTGTCAGACAGATCAGCGACAAAATCATCATGTTTCTCTCTTCCTCTTCGAGCACTATTTTTAAAATACACAGGAATGTCAAAGGCTGTCTATGAAAGGGCATAGGGAGGGCATAGTGACCCACCTTTTCATCTCAATCTTGTTGTTTTTCTTGTACTGTAAACTACCAAAAATGATACATAAACAACAGCCCGCACATGTCTGCTTTTTCTTTCTTTCTTTCTTTTTTCTTTCTTTCTGTGTTTCCTCTCTCTCCCTCATTTTTGCTCTCCTTGCTTATGCTTCCCCTCCCCCTCTTAACACGCCACACACTTCCTGTTTACTCTTGATGCAACTGGAAGGGAAGAGGAGAAGAGTATTTGGTTTGGTAGGTTGGCTCCTTAAAATGCTTGAAGATGTACACCACAAGTCACATTTTGTCAATTCAACTTCAGTCTTAAATGCCTGATTATCTATGAATTTGAGTAATCTGACTGATCAAGCTGTTATATGTCAGTTAATGTCAACATTTGAGTCAAACTAGGTGTGCTCAGAGTATTGCAGGCTGGTGTGAGTGTCAGACAGTGCCAGCCCTCCCATTCAAATGATGCAAATATGATTTTACTGGAAGGGATCCAAACAGTTCATGCTGAAAGCAATTAATCTCAACTGATGCAACTCTGCTCGTCTGGAATTCAGCGAATGCTTACATCATCACATCCAAAGTGGAAAAAAAAAAAAATGTAAAAGATAAATTGTATTAAAAAAGCAGTATCTTGATGAATAGTCAATATATTTTGTAGGTTAAGCAATACGTTTTAAGTTGTTTATAGTAAGAATCATTGCAAATAAAAGCTCCTTTAGTAATATAAATTAATGAAGAGAGTTTCGTTTCAGTGTAAATCAATCCATGTGATGTAACTGCTATTAGAGCAGAAGACGTGGGTTGTTTAGAAACTCAGCACTACTGCACTTTTCACAGCTCCTGGACTGTGGAACGTTTTATTTTTACGGAGATGATTGAAGATGATGAGATGATTTAATCTTTTAACATATACGTGGTCATGACACTTAAATGATAATGTACCCTGGGTGTAATACTTAGATGTTAATGTGACCTCTTTGGGTATTCATGTAAAAACAGAGTCCAACACCTTCTGACCTTTAAGCCTGTGAGTGCAGCGTGCTTATGTTTGCCTTGGCGACCAGTGTAATGCTAGCCCCAGCACTGTGGCCACAGGGTGTGTAACTTAATCACGTCCGGTGTGATTGGCAACACTGATGAATGTCCACTTTGTTTGCACAGCAAATTCATCCCCCCTCAGGTTGGATACAACCACGACTAAATCTAATTAAAACAAGGCCACCAATGCTCCCATCCCCCAAAGCTATCCCATCAGCAGTGACGAAGTCACGGTCTCTGTGTATACTGTGGAAAGCATGAATCCTTTTGTTTTATGTAACTCAGACACAAGGATCAGTCCTCCCACACGTGTGACCTATTTTCAGACATCCTGTAGGCAATGAGCCACACCTCCGGCTGCCTTGTCTGATTTTTCATCACAGGTCACAGCACTTTTTTATTTGTCCTGTGGATTGAAGCCATTCCAGTGCTCATTGACTCTTTGTCATTGTGGTAAGATCATCTTAAGTCATGAAGGTAAATTGGAAATGGATCAATGCTGAGTGAAGTAGTGACAAGGGTAAAGAGGGTCCAAGTTTCCTTTTCCTTTTCAATACAATGTTATTTTCTTATGGAGGCCCTGCCCTTGTTGGAACTGATCCATGACCATCACATGTCCTGATTTGTGTGATATAATCTGTAATATATTCTTAATAAAACATTTCCCCTCATTGTCACATATGCAACAAAGAAGGTATGCTGTTGTTGAAGAATATAAAACAACACTACTTATTCAACTGAAATATAGCTACACACTGTAACTGTAGTTCTATGAGAGAAAATCTAATAATTATGGGTCTGGATTCATGTGACAAAAGTCCAGATGCTAGACTGGTAGGGTATTTCTTATTATGTAAATGAAATTAATTAGACCGTAAACATTTTATGAACCGTTTTTTTGAACCAGAGGACCTTAACTCAATGGCAAGCCCTCTTGACATTTAATCAGTAGTGGTAGTAGAAATTGCCAAGATCTACAATTGCTTTGTGACTAGTAGGAATTCCAAGCCAACATATCTATAATGTATTTTTGACTAGTTTTTATTAGAAATATCTACAATTAATTTGTCACTAGTCAAAATGTTAATTCTTGATATCAAAAATTAATTTCATATACTGGAAATGTTCACTGTAGAGATCTGTAAATTAATTACAACTAGTCAGCTTTATTATATAATTATTATATTAGTTGATACACCAATGAATACATTTTCACTAGTGGAAATATCTATTGTTGATATCAATAATTTAATTCTTAACAGTGGTAATGTTCATTGTAGATATCTACAACTGTTCTAGATCAGATATCATCATTGGAATAATAGTTTCTAAAATTTAGTATTTACTGGCCAAAAAAATAACTATTGATATGTCAGAATTGAATTGTACAGTAACTATTAGGAATGTAATTTCAGATATTCAGAATTTAATTTCAGAAACACAATTGTATCCAGTGAAAATTATAGTTCTACAATAATAATATCTAAGATATTCCTTTAATAATTTAGTTCAGTCAGAATTGAATTTTGATTTAAAAAATGGGATTTCCACTCCTTAAAAATGTCATGGTAGATATCTTCAGCTATATATGTCCAAAATGAATATGGAAGTTAAGGTGACATATGGTAAATGAATATGCTAATGTGGGTTCCATTTCCAAAAATAATATGGTAATTAGGGAAGAAAATAGTTTTTGATAAGTCAGGAGGGTTACATTTCAGATTTAGTTGTCACTTGTGGAAATTATATGTCAAAATATATATTTACACATGTAGAAATTACACTTTGACTAGTCAAAACTAATTTACAGATATCTTTAATTTAATTATATATATCAATAATTCCTTTTTCACAAGTCAAAATAACGATTACAAATATCTGCTTGAATTTTCACATGTTAATAAATTGCTGCTATTCAGCCCTATGATTAAATGTTAATAAGGCTTATCATGGACAACTAAAAAGTGTCCAGCATGTAACATTTAGGGGAATCTATTGGCAAAAATAGAATATAATATTCATTGGCATGTTTCATTAGTGTATAATCACCTATATGTAGGAATGGTATCTTTGTTACCTTAGAATGAGTCGTTTTTTATCTACAAACGCTGTGGGTCACCTACCATGAAGTCCGACAGACTTAGTGATTAGTCTGTCTCCTGCTTCCGTTGTAGTAGAAGCTCACTGATTGGCTCTCAGGGATAACCACTAAAATAGTCGCACAAATTAACAAAAGTAATTGGTACCATAGGAATAGAATGAACACTACATCTGCATTCTTGTTAGCTCAAAGATATGTATATTTGAAATACTGAAGATACAGATGGATAGTGGAGTGGTGGATGCTACCGTTGCACACTAGTGAGCTGACAGAAGCAGAAGAGGCACTCTCTATACAACGGAGCCAGTGGAGTTGCACTGAGCAGAGATATATGCTGGTAGCTTGCTCCTCTTGCACAGCCACTTGACCTTAGTGGCTGCAGTGATAGGGTTACTGTGAGAGCTTAGTGTATATACACACGCCTAGGCTTCTTGAGAAATGGCTTTGTAAAGCAGTTAACTGCTACTTATTTTATTTTTGGAAAGGAAACACAAATCACTAATGACAGTAGCACAGAGATTAGCAGGTACTGTCATCTCACAGTCAACAATCCCAGCATTCTTTAACCTGACTCTGTTGTTAGTATCTAGTGTCTATCTAGGAAGTCGTCATTGGAGACTGTTTGGAAAAGGGCAGGCACAAATACTTGGCAGGTGATTGGATGAATCATCGGTCTATCACTGTCTATCACAGACAAACTTCAACCAATCAGATCAACAAACCATATATTGTAGTCAAACTCTCAGCGAAGTCAGTCGGAAGAGTAAAGACATTTTTAGGTAATGGTTTGTACAGTCCTGTTAGACAGTGTGGCTGGTGTAAAATACAACTATATTTCAACAGCAACAGTTTTTTATGCATATAATGAAATTTCTTCTTATCTTTTGAGATTAAACTCACTTGAGTTTTGTTTCTTCAAGTGACATATTGTGTGACAAAAAAACGGTATAGTCATACTGAATGAAACAGAGTGTTAACAGTTTGCGAAAGGCATATATTTTCTTTGCATACTTAAAAAATCAAGATCATACTAAGATCAAACTATTATTAATCATAATCATGAGAAGCAGAAAGACATACAAATAGGTTGATGTGATATGTCAACAACATAGACTTTGTTTGGCAAGGAAAACTGGAAAACTTATGCTGGAAAAACTTTTAAATTAAGTTTGTTTCTGGTATGATTCACACCACAAATTGTCCTTGGAAGACTGCAGTGAGCCTGGACGACAATAACAAAGTAATGTGTGCTGATAAGGAGCGGCAAAGAAGTGAAAGCCTGAAGGTCAGTCCTGGTTGTGCTGGGAGCTCCCAGAGCGCTGAGGATTCTGCTGACATCCACCGTCTTTGTTCTGCGTAATTGGCTAAAAGACTGAGCAACTATATTTACACATCCCCTGAAGAACATTAATTACAGTCTGAGAGAGAGAAAGAAGTATCATCACTTTGCTGGTATGCACACATGAATGCTTATTAAGGATGGTAGATAATATACTTGCTCGGGTATCATTTAATATCATCTTTAAGATTTAGATGGCTTAAATAAGCTTAATGAGATTGAATGTTCACTTACACATGTGTGGTTGAGAAAGATTCTTTATTAAATCTGTTTAAACCATAAATGTCATAGATGACAGCTGATATTTTATTTTCAAGACATACAAAACAAATACTACACATGTAGGGCAACAGATAAGGTTTTAGTTTTCTTTATCTACTTCAGCTGCAATTGAAGAGTTCCTTCTTTTCTTAGATTGCCTCTAGACAGTCTTTGGAAAGGAAATGCCTAAGCACCCCCATTCACCTGTGGATTGTACACAGAGATGAAATGAGTAAAACAACTAGCAGTAGGAAAGAAAAAGCAATCAAGAAAAAACTAGTCATGCTCCCACTCTAACACAACATTTCCTTTGGCCATATTGCATCATTGAGGCTATTGCCAATGATCTGCCTCCTCTACAATGGATTTTTCTCCCCAGGGTAACTCTGTATCCTAGAAAGTATGTTTATATAATACTGATTTGCAATACTTTCAGGGAAAGACGAAATGCCGCCTGAATCACTTCTTTTAATCAACATAATTAGGAAATCTTTTTAATGAATGTGTCTGCCAAGTCGTAAAAACGCTGATACGAAACATATCTGCAAAATGTTGATTAACAGTATATTTACTTTGTTTTCCACCATACTCTTGCTATGCAATATGTGCTCATAACTAAACCATGATTAACATATTTTATGGTTATGTTTAGGCACTGTAATGTGCCTGTGTGTGTAATGTAAAACTAGGAAAATGTTATTTTATCATAACATTTTATTTTATGTAAAATGTATATGTATAGACTTGCCAGCAAAGCTAAAAGCTAAGACATGTGCCCAAGTAGAAGCCTGTTTAATTTGAAATTAATTTCAAAAGTCCAGTGTCACAACCAATACGTGAGGTGGCGCAACTGCAGGAAATTACACTATATGAAATAAGTAATATTATTTAAAACTCTATATTATATAATACATTTCTAAAATGTTTATCAATTCTACGTTAAAGATGTTTGACCTTTTTTATTATATTTTTTAATCATTTTAGGTGCCACTATCAAGTAAAGAATATCAGCACAACACAGACACGAAGTAAATATGATCCAGCTGCAAGAAAAGTATATCTTGCTAAAAGAAAAGAGAGGTAACTTAAAATCAATAGTATGAAAATATATTTATATATTTACAAGTATTTGGTTGCACAGCCTTACAATTTTTGGGTGGTGAAGTTAGAAATACTGTAATTTAAACTCTATTATTTAACAAATACTTGCAGGCCTAAACCCTATCCTACAACAAAATAAATCCAGTTGTCCAGCTATATCAATAACATCCTAAGAATGAATGAAGATTTACAAAGATATATTAAAACAGGCTTTTATCATCACATATTTAACAGTAACTAAAACAGACAAGCGCCTCATTATGTGTGTGTACATCAGTTGGTCACATGAATGGCTTAGCCAAAGTGAAACCACACCTTTTCCTGCTGTTCACAGTTTGTATCCTGCTTTTTTGTGAACAATATCAATATGTAGGAGTGTCCTGCAGTTGTGACTTTGTGCTCTCTCACATTCACTTTGAAACAGCCATGTTGTTGTGGAAGGAATTGCATGCATTTCCACTACTGGGGATGCCTGCTGGGGACCTTGTTAACCACTTCCTGTTATTGTCTATCACAGGAAGTGGACGGCCACTACATTGCAGAAGTTCAATGGCAGACTTTCAATTTTCCTGCATGTGTGTGTTCATATTTTGTAACGGATAGGCGCGGATTACCCAACGCATTCAGGAAAGAGGAAAAAAACAAACGACCAGACCAAGGAGCAAACAAACAAAATGTCAAAATGTCACCACTGTCATTGTAAACAATAACTGCCACTATTTATAATGTGCAATAAGGGCCAATTTGTCAAAATACCCTTCTCAGTGAGCAACAAACTAATCATTTGTGCATGAAAAGCAGCACAAAGGGATAATACACTTCACAGCACAGCCCTCAGCAGCTTTAATCGTTATCACAGTTAATTTTATAATACATTTAAGATGATCATTCAGAGGTTATTTTCAAAAGGCAGTTGATTAAGTATAGTGCTCTGCGTGAAATACAATTGGACCACTTGACCAGAGAGCAAGGAAGGTAGTAAGGGAATTGTGATAAAAGGCAGCGAGGATGCGAACAATCTGGATCATCACACTATTTGTCTGATGCTTCACGGTGGAATTGTGATGAAATACTACAGAGAAGGGTTAGCAATAGAACAGTTTGGATGATGTGACAATATTGTGTGCAACAGCAAGACACCTGTGACTAAAAAACGTGACTGAAAAAGACAATGTGAGGGCAAACCCAACTGCTATGGTGACTTAAAAATCTAATCTGTAAAAATGATTTATGACACACTGAGACCCTAATCCTTCACTTTATGGGCCTCCTGCTGCAGAGGATGACATACCCCAGCAGGTAAGGAATATTTAGGATTTTTTAGGCTATAGAAATTATTCCTGAAGCTGAGAAAAGAGGAAACGTAATTACAGGAGTACATAACCATGAACAAAAGAGCGCAAGTGATAAATCATATTTCACAGGCATTGTTGCATCTTGTCTGATGTTTGTCAAATTACATCATGCTATGCTTTGCAAATTTTTGAGTTTATAATGTGTGACCAGTACAGCATATTATTTGGAGTAACCAAGAGTGGTGATGCAATTGAATGCAACCCCCCAGTCATTTCCCATGGAGTGTGTTTTTGCAGCCCTGTCTTATTTTACTTTCATCCACATTGTTTTTTTGTTTGGGTTTTAAACCATCAAACCAATGCCTGAAGTCTATTGACACAGGTGCCAATCATAGTTTTATTTTGTATTTATATGAATATAGAGCCTATTATTATATAACCCCAAATACTGGTTGAAGGAGACAGAAAAGAAACTGACAGAGGGTACAAGTGCAAGCGTGAGGGAAGAAGAAAAACAGTTCTTGCTGAGGAGGATAGGGAGTTGGCTGATGTAATTGAGATAGAATGAGATGGTATCAGCACTGGGGTCGCCATGAATAAACAGAGGGAGGGCACTGAGGACAATTGAGTGTGTGAAGGAGAAAGAGGCCAACCCTGTGCATGTGTGTATGTGGAAACATTCTCCTATATGCCTTTGAGCATATGTGCAGCTTGCATGCATGCCCATGTCCATGTATGTGTGTGTGTGAGGATCATTGTTGTGATGGGGGGAGGGGAAGCCTTCGCTTTAAGCCCTAGAACTGACTGACTGGTGCTTTCCCCTGTGTAGTGCTGGCTGTGTTTGTGCTGCATGGAATAAAGACCTCGCTCCTGGGGAATACCCGGGGGATCGTCACCTACACAAAACACCATTACACACAACAACGTCCTCTCTTTGTCTTGCCCACACGTCTATCTCCCGAATGTATTTACTCAAACTCCATGCGCTCATGCACACACTTATCACAGACACATCATCCACATCAGCAATCAACAACGAGTAATCAATATAAAATGACAGCCCAAGGGGGTGATCCTGAGAGAAAGACTAATAAATATGGAGAGCAGATGCCAATAATCAAGTATTCAAGTAAATAATAGCGTTTTTCACAACATGCTTGGAGTACCATATGGGTAGGGTTTACACAGCTTAACAATATAAACAGTGTCAGGTAATTCTCATAAATATTGACTTTTAGGTACTTCTGTGCAACATTAAATTGGGCGTAAGGATCACAATGATTGTGTGCCTATCTAACAGAGTTGTGACAATAGCAAAAGAAGTATCATAACATATGGCCTTGATCGGACCTAAGATTTCTGGGATTGGATGGGTCAGACCAACTGCTAGGCTCTGACAGTGCAGATTTATCTGCTGTGTCCTTAACCCACATGATAGAAAAGAATAATGTCTTTTGGAATAAGTATGAGTATCAGTGAGTTGGAATGAACAGTACGTTGAAGTTACTTCATGTTTAGAGGTATCTAACATGATTTTGACCAGAAAACCCCCTAAAAGCTTCAGTATTTCCTGCATAATTAAAATGGACAAGGTGAGGATAAATGCAGAGGTCACAAATACAGATGTAGATAGTTTTGCCTAATAGCATCACACACTGTTGATAGTGTGAAATGGTATTTTGTCTCAGCAGTGTTTCTACATTTCTACAGTAACTTAGGCGTACAAGTATTGAAAGAGTATTTGCGATAAATTAATAATTCAGCATTTCAGGAAATAATAAGCATAATTGTTTTCTTGCTGAGCATTAGATGAGAAGATTGACACCACTCTTATATCTATCCACTTAGTATTATAGCCGAGGGTTTTGAATTCCAACTCATAGTATTAAGTTAGAGCCATGAGAAAATTAGCTTAGCTTAGCACAAAGACTGGCTTTTTCCAAATATCTGCCTACCTGCAATGTGTCTATATTTTATTTGGACCACTGACTCCATAAAACTAAGTAGCTTGCCATTTACAAATCACCCCTTCAGCCAGCACCCCAAAGCCACCAATGCCAGCCCCACACCGTGAAGCCAAGCCACAGCCAGTCGGCCAACCCCAGTTAGCTTAGGCTACATAGCTGGATGCTTCTGCCTTGCATCACTCTTGGCTAGTAGAAAGCAATTGTCTGCTTTGTACCGTTACATCTATAGAGTACAGTCTATATTGCACGAGCTTTGTAGTAATGTTAGTTTGGACTTTGGACTTTGTGTTGGGCTGTGTTGTGGTAGGAGCTGGTCGTCTGTAGATGTTAGAGGATTACAATTATAAACTTAACGTAAGCTAGTGTTGCACAGTGTTGACATGGTAGGAAAGTAGTGATAGAAGGCATCTGGGAGTGCGTATAAACGTCACATCCTTTGCATTTTTACGAAAATCCGAGCTGCATCCCTACACAGAAACACACATTGGCAATATAAGGGATTAACACATAAAATGAATACATAAAATGCTTCAGAATACATAACACCTTAAAATCAACCGAAACCATTACACGATCATTGAACTTAGTAGTTAAAGGGAATTTATATAGAATGTTAGCATGAAAGTCGTTCGAGTAGGGATGCCGGTACGTTATATATGGACCTTGTGATGGCTCTGTGACTGTGTGAATATAAAATACACCACTACTACTACTAAGGGTTAGTTTATTTCTGGTGACTAATTATATGCACAATATGCACATACATGCTTGAACATGTATGCATGCAGACATACATAAACACACAGAGATGAACCTAAGCATGTCCTGGCTAGTCTCCCTAGAAGCAGCCTTAAGAGAGCCAGGGGACTGAATGAGGCCTTTTGAGTCCTGGCTGCTGAGGGGCAGGTCCATTGTTAAGGACAGCTGGGCCTCTTGTTCCTTGCTTTCTCTCTGGGGGCAATGGGCACCCAATATGAGGATATAGGGTTTCTACTGCACACTCACTCCCAGCCCCCCTCGCATCTGCAGCAGCATTGACTGTGACTGTCTATCCTTCTGTCTGAGGCCACTTCTAGGCTCTAATGACTTGCTGTTGCACTTACATGTATCTCACTTGCATGTAACCAGTAATTTTATTTTACAAGCTAATGTATAAATATATATATGTGTATATATATATACACATATATATATGTATGTATAGCAATTACACACTGTAGAATTCCATTTTTAGCTATAAACATGGGATAAAGGGAAATTTCCATTGAATTAAAAAAATGTTTTGAATAAGGATATAGGCAATATTATATATAATATATAATATAAAGGTAAAAACTGTTGACTGTCAAAATTGTAGTAAACCTCAGCTCTTTGTAGTATCATTCCTAAATGGGTTCTTAAACAACACACAGCTCCGAGTTCATTCTTGTCGCCACATCTTGTCCTTCTGTATCTCCATTACCCATTCCTCCACCCCTCTCCTTTTTCCCACACTCTCCTCCTTCCTTCCTTGCTCAAGGGAGTGCTGTGATTGGGTGAATAGAGCTGCTCTCTGTGGAGTGTACTCCGTCTGTCACTATCCTTGTGGCAGGAGAGTGGAATGGAATAAAGCTCCCAAACTGGGCTATTAAAGGCTATTTTCATCCCTGCACGTCTGTTTCTGTGGGCTCATGCTCCAAATATAGATTTGGCACCAGTGACGCTAATGAAACACGTCCCCCTTTTCGCTGGTTTAAATCTACTTATGTAATCTCTTCCTCGCATCAACAGGAGCTGACCATACCTTACCATCTGGGCCTGATCCTGCAGTTATCTCCTCCTGTCATTACTGTCTTACAAACTCAGGCTTGTGTTTTTTCTCTTTGAGGTCAGGTGCATGAGGTGGAAAGTGGGAGTACGGGAGTAAGAGCAACGTGTTTCCATTTGGGTGTCGAGCACAAATCCAAGAAAAACACGCTGGGTGTGACCTACAAGTTCCAGCCAGTATCCTGTCATTCCAGTGCACAATGCAGGGAGGGAGGTGACAAATCCCTAAGCCACTTTGTGTCAGAGGCAGACACAAATAGAGTGGCGTTCCATGTGACAGATGCTGCACACACAGAGCGGGGTTAAAAATCAATGACAGTTCAGTTCATCTGATGTTCTATGCTGTGTTTCTTTAAAAAAATAAATAAGTGGATGAAATAAATAAAGCGGTTGAAACAAAAAGTCGGCATGTGCTGGAATTCATCAGTAAGCAGTAATGTCACCAACACCCCAAAGACACAACCCTGGAATGATTTGTTTTCTGTGACCTGTTTTTGTAGTAAGAGCACTTTGGTATTTGAGAAAAAAAGAAATTCAGCAAGCATCCTCAAAAGCTGAGTAGAGTTTATGGCGTGAAATATTTAAAACCAGGCTGTCAATACAAGGAAAAGGAATATTTTATCTACATGGGGGACAGGTATGTTCCCTTTTTTGTTTTATTTTTGGGGTTGAATCATAACTACAGTGTTTAAGCAGTAGGACCAAATAATGGTGCAATATTTTTTAGCAAATATCAGGTGATTTATGAGAGTAAAGCACCACTCTCTGCTACTCTATAGCTTCATGCAAGTGAGCGTGGTAGCATTCCCCTCTCCTGTGCATATTTGCTGAATAGAGGTACTATGGGTCAGTGGAGCAGCTGGTGACTGGGAGGAAGAACTTAACCAGGCCTCCTTTGTGGATCAGCTGTCTCTGGCCGAGCTTTGTCATTCCAAATTGGGTCCCTTACATCCAGAGCCTGGGGAGGTTTTGACATGTAAATGGAGGACTGAGAGCTCCAAAGCCCCACGATTACTCACTAAAGTGCTACAGGGGCCAAAAACGGTTCCCTGAGATGCACTGCTGGGGGGGTGGACACACGCAGCCTCACTGCAGACTGAAGTGTGCCTCACAGTCTGGAATTATGTTAATGATTGAGCTTTCGTCTGGACACAAAACAGTCTCCACCCTAATAGAATTATTTATGGGGTATACGGGCAGTCACTATGTGGGCAGTCTTATGAAGCGTGTAAACACTGTAAAGCGGTTTGGGACACTGTAAGTGATATTGGGTTATACAATAAATAAACTATAGACTTAGTTTATAATATTTTATTTACCAGTTAATTAACTTATTAGGACAATACTGGTAAGTGGCGCTACACGAGAAAAATAAATGCTGACTGCTGACTGATGTTGCAATTCACGTCTAAGCCAATTTGCAGACCCTACTGTTTGGTGTTTAAGTTAATTTAACATTAATTTACATTTGAGAGAACAAAATGGACTGCGCACATGAATATATGCATGTGTCATTGTGTGTATGTATTGTACCTGACTGTGTTTGCACCGAGAGGTGGAAAACGGCAGTGAGGATGTAGGTATATGATCGTATAATATATGTATGTAAGCAGTGAATACATTCAAATCTCATGCAGTGTTCACATCTTTGTCTGAAGTGGTAAGGCATTCCATATTTGCAAGATTAAAGAAACAAATTACAATTTTAGATTTATATATAATTCTGTAAAATGCAGGTATAGATAATCTTATCAAAATATGAAAATATATTTACAAAGGTTTGTTTTATTAAAGGACTTAAACAATAACTTCATGGTGACATAAAATAAGTTTAAACCAATCTGTATTTTTAAATTTGTATTATTACACTCAATATAAAAGTGTTTCGATCCAAAAATATTATCAATCATGCAGTTGAAATGAATGTAAATATATATATTTAGCTAAAGTGATTAAGTTAAACAGCATTGGCATTGTGAATCATTGCAAATTAAGAGGAGTGCATCAAACAGAGTTTCCATGATGATAATGATATATTGAATTAAAAATATTAGTATATAAGCTTTAACTTATCCAAAGGTATATGAATGACCGCAGTTAACAAACAGGTGGTGAAGTGTTGCACACAAAATAAATGGAAAATAAACTATAAGAAAATCCATCTTAAATGAGCTTAACCTTTGATCATTTCAGTAGCTCTATAAAACGAAACTCATGGCCAGAAAGCAACGCCCCAGTAAGCTGGTGTTCAGAACGTCTGTGTGCCACATGTGTGCATGGCTGTAAAACACTCGTTCACTCACAGGAGAAGCTGCCCATATGTAGTTAAATAGTTACAATGGTGCTTTAACCAAAAGAGCAAACAAACAAGAATAACTCGGCACATTTGGACTTGCGCCAGAGCTGCAAACATCATTGCACTAACACAAACAAAATACTCCATGGCCTCAATAATGCACAACATTACACATCTGGAGCATGTGTCTCATATTTGTAAGAGGGGATAAAACCAACAGTAGAGAGCTGCTGAGCAGCAGTAGCAGTAGGCATGCAGGAAGTGAAATTTGCTCAATATACCGTAGCCTGCGGCAGTTTGAGGGATAATTGCTGACACTCCTAGCTTGCTAGTTAGCCATTCCATGCTGCAGTGGTCAGGGAAACCCTCTGTTACTGACAGCTGTCTGAAGCACGGCACACAGAAAGGACATGACACGAAGCATGTAAACATGGATTTACCCATGTCCTCCATACTGCCCGCACAGCTTATTATAGAATGATGCTGGCAGCATAATAAACCAGGAATTGTTGCCTGCTGTGGCAGAGTGCTTCTTTCCAGGCTGCCCTACTTTCTGCTTGCAGTTGTTGACTTGGTTTTTTTGTTCTGAATGGCCACTTATTGCTGTTTTTTCTTTACTTTTGCTGTTTATGAGGAAATGGAGTGGCTCTACAATTCCGGGCATAGAACACTTAGGCCTACTGCTGTGCCTCTGTGAATACTTTCCATCACCGGTATCAGGGTTGTGATGCTGGGCCTCTGCAAACAAGGAAACATTTATCACACCCACAGAGATATCGCGATAATGAGTTTTAATTGAGAGCAAAACAAACTGTTTAAGTTGTTTACATGATGTAAAGCAGTGTTTACTTTTAATGCCAATCACACAGTAATTGATCTTATACATCTTTGCAGCACAGTGACGCAGTCAGAGAGAGAGAGAGGGAGAGAGGGCATGGGGGTGTGGGGGGTAAGGAGATGAACAGAGCAGCAGATAATGACCTCAGCTTCCATCTGCTGGGCACTGCGGGGCGGAGACACCTTCAACCTGCCACCGGTCGGTCGCCACGGCAATCTGCCGCTCCCCATCGTCCTGGTGACATCTGCTTTTGGGTGACTGAAAGATGAATGCAGCACCAGCCGCATGGGCACGGAACAGACGTCACACAGACCACTAGACATACACACTAGCACTGCGGCACAGATGGCCACAGACATACTACTGTGGAGATTACAATCTAGGCACTCTCTACAGACTCTAACCTCTCAGTAAAGTGGATGTAATATAATGACAGGTTTGTGTTAGTGCAAAGATGTTTGCAGTTTTGGATCTTTTCCTGAAGAGCTGGCATTGGCAGCCACTGGCTGGCGTTCCAGAAACATTGTCATAGTGCAATTTATTTAGGCTATGTAATACCCCAGAACCACTGTCACTGCTCACACACATGACACAAGCTTTCACCTGCAAGCTTTCACCTGCAGGCTAACCCTAATCCTAACCCTTCCTTAAACATGTTTAAGGAATCAGACTTATGTTTTTAAGCCCATTTGAGTTAATAATGCCAATGTGTTTGTTTACAGAGCATGGGGAATAACTGCTGTTGTTTACTAGTACTCTGTATCTATGGCGATATCGTTTTGCTTGACTAAAGTCCCCAGCCACAGCTGTCACAGTTATTTAGTGCCTCTGCGGTAACCTTGGAAACACACGCCCTGCGTACAAGTGTTTTCACAAAGTGAGATCCTGATAAACAGGTGAAGAGCTGGGAATATGATGATTACACACAAAGCAGCATGAAAAAAGTAACAAAACATGCGTTGGGTTCACTTTGAGGAGAAGGACAGCTGAAGGGAGGACAGACAGAGTGAGAGAGGAAATTAAGGGGTGGGGCGCCAGTGACAGAGGAACAGTGAAGCAGAGGAAGCAAAGGAAAAAGAGGGGAATTCAGGTCAGTGTTGTGGATTATGCATGCTGGGCCGGGCATTTTGATCCACCTCTGGTTTGGAGAGAGAAGAAACGCTTGGTGAGAAAGGGCAATTGAGTGATAGATGAGCATGAAAGGGGAGCAGCAAAGTGAATACATGATCAATTGTAATTGGCTTTCATAATTTCTCAGGCAGGAGGACTGCAACTTTGTCGCAATCATCTCTTGAGACAGTCGGTTAGACTCAAGGAAGTGCTGACAGGTTATGCCAGGCCAGAAAATATTACACTGTGCTCAGATGGCTGAAGGTGATTCAAAACAACAAGGCTGCTTTTTTGAAATCAAGAAACTAAAGCTGGTCACTGCAACAGAGCCACGCAGTTAAACCCAACTGTAGATGTAGAAGAACACTAATTGTTACCTAAAACAGGCCAAACTTTAATGGGTTGATTTCAGTTTTCCAAAATACCAGGCAGGCTTAGTTTATGAATTGCAATTCCAAGAATGACTCTATGTTTCCTGTGGCTCAGTTAAGCAGCACTGTTTCGAGTCCACAATAGCCCTTTTATGGTTGTTAGAAAAACAGAATATCTCCGAGGCCAGTGTCAGAGGTGTCAAAGTACAAAAGTGTGTCAACCCTCAGTGTTTACTAGGTCAAAAACTATTTGGGTCAGTCTGGGT
The DNA here is from genome assembly GCF_004916995.1 of Morone saxatilis. Classification (NCBI taxonomy): domain Eukaryota; kingdom Metazoa; phylum Chordata; class Actinopteri; family Moronidae; genus Morone; species Morone saxatilis. Next base: position 18,699,352 of record NW_023339807.1, on the reverse strand, counting down.
ATACTGATTTTTGTGTTTGTCTAATCTACCCTAAAGTGCCAGAATTTACCACAGTAACATTGGAGCTAGTGTTTTTCTAAATAGGCAATCACTTTATGTTAATATATTACGCAAAGCTATACTTAATTGAGTTACAACCCACATATGACCAATCCCAGTCACTTGGCATTTAAAAGGCCGCCTCATTAATTTTCAACCTTAAGCCTCTCTTTTAAATGTGGGTGCATATGTTAAAATTTGTTTGAATTCCAACAGAGTTCTGTGGTTTTATATTTTGCCCCCTCATCTGGGTGCATATGTTAAAATTTGTTTGAATTCCAACAGAGTTCTGTGGTTTTATATTTTGCCCCCTCATATCTATGCCATTAGCACTGTCCCAGCAGGGGTATAGGACTGGCAGACTGGTGGCTTGAACTGGGCTTCTGGAGCAAGCATGCCTCTAAGAAAAAGCTAATCTGTCTCAAAGGCTATATGCTCATAAACAATGAAAATCCCTGAACTAACCAAGCTTAGCAACCATATATCACAGCAAACAATCTCTTTACATAATAACAGAAAACAGATAAACAGTATTAGTTTATGAAAACACTTACTCTGAAGTCAACTGTTCTATTTTTCTTAGTAGCATCTTTTTTTTATCTTTGAATCAGCTGATGACCAGCATGATACCTAGCTGGCTATGCATACATATTGCAGCTCTCTAAGTGACAGTGGGTATGTTGAAATCTTCTCTAAATGGAAAGAAAAAACTAGTAGGTCTAAAAAATCAGTTGACCTGACCTCTGAGTGCTGCTGAAATCCTGTCTGGTTCTGACATGCAATGCAAAATGTCACTAACATATCTTAGCTTTAGTTGAGTTGCTCCCAAGCTAGTAGAATTGATGCAGTGAACATTTTCAGCTTCCATAAAAATACCCATGGAGTAGCCATATATTAACAGAAGAAGGAAACAAGACTAGCAAACAGGGAAACAACAAGAGGAAATGAGAAAAGCAGGAAACAAAGCAATAAAGCAAAAGAAGTAGGGCTGTCAATGACTAAACATTTTCCTAGTCAACTAGTAGTAATTAGTTAAAGACTCGTCTGGTCGTTGAACGTTTATACTATTGATTTAATTATTTAAATAAATAAATGAATAAATAATATCAGGGGGACAGCCCTAAAAAGAAGAAACCAGGTCTGCCTGAAATTGTTCCTCCCATTTGGCATTGATCATGGTTGAGTTGTTATAACATTGTTCACCTGTTTGGCACTAATTGTCTATGTCACAAATATAAGTAGGCCTACTGGATATTATTATATTGTGTGTGTGGGCGGTTGGATCTCAGAATTCAGCATTTGTAAAGCATACAAGCACACAATTTTAATTTATGCAGCCTATTTCACATATTTTTTTTTAACAGGTTAATGGAGACTTTTAGAGATATTAATAGATTTTTGGCAAGCTGGGGGCAGTAACACTGCAGGACAACACCCAGCCGTGTATGATCACTGTATCAACAAGGCTAACATTTTAGCAAAAAGGTTGCCTCCCGACATGTACAGCAGACAAAGAGAATGAATTGAAGTTGTGTTTCTGACTACCTAACAAATAAACAGTCCAATCCAATATTTACTATCTAGTTCTGCTTTTGTCTTGACTAACTACTGAGAAAAGTATCTGGGTGCCGATGTTCATCAGTTAGTCTGTTTTTGTCTGTATGCTTAGTCTTAGTACTGGGCAGATAGCATGCAGTTGGTTTATCAGAGATTGTTTGCTGAAAACAGCTGCTTGCTGCTGAAAACTGGAATGATGAGAGAGGTGGGATGAATACAAAAAAGGACAGCTATCTTGACAAGTTGACACGTGTCAACCATGATGACGTGCATTAAGATGACGATCTGTGGGCTCACCAAGAATGATTGCGTGTGTTTTGACGGCCCTCAGATGCCACCACTGTGTGTTGCACTTAAGCTGCAGAGTTGGATAATAATTCTCTGTGGGTCTGTCACCACTTTACGTTTTGATTTAGGGTTAATACGAAAATGTCCATTAATGGAGCCTAAAAAGGCAATAAAGAACAAATGCTAATAAAGCTAATTTACCTTTCTGTATTGTACAGCAACTGACTTATGGAAGATTCACCACCCTGATTCTGGCTCTACAGACTCTGCAAATTTAACATCACACTCCGAATATTCCACTCGCTACCCCCAGCCAAGTGTGGAGGCCCACAACACAAGCATGCACGCACGCATGCACGCAAATACCAACTTATTAAAACACACACACACGTAGCCACAAAATCACATGTCCCCCATTACACACACTCACACATGCATCCATGCTGACTTACATGTGCACATACACAAACATGCACACAATCCCTGCTGTGCCTGTAAAATCAGCATAGCTCTCAGAAATTCCACTAACACCTCCCACCCCATGTGGACGCACACATACACACATACATGCGAATGCACACTCCTGTGAACCCACACAATTAATGTGAAATCACATCCATCTTCCACCCCTCTGCCCCTCCCCTGTTCTCCATTACAAATAGCTGAGGATTGCATTCTCTCCCTCTGGCCTTGCCTGATGTTGTTTTTACATGTCTTGTTGTGTGCAATACTCTCCCTTATGTAACACAAAATTACCCAACATGAGTGTTATTCTCAGTGGGGGTGATTGCACTGGTGCATTCCAAACTCAATGAGAGATGGAGAGAAATTGAGAGAGAGGTGAGAGGGAGATAATCTTTCCTTAATGATTATTTTTATGGAAGCCATGCTTCACTAGATCTAGGTCTACAATGAAGAAAGAGGGAAAGCAGAGGAGAGGGGGGTATGCTGCAAAAGTCATGAGTCAGATTCAGACTCACGAGCACCTGCTGAGCTACCACGATGCTGTAGAGTCAACAATCTTAAGTGGATTATTTCTTCGAAGATTTAACCCCCGCCTCAGCATGAGTACTGAGAATTCCTTGATAAACATTGACCAAGAGATAAGGAAGGAGTGTGTGCAGTTAAGATCTTGTTTACCCTGTTCAGAGTCACAGGAGGCGGGAACCTAGTCTGGCATAAATTGGATGGAAGAGAGTAAAATATCCTGAACAGGTACTGTGTATAATGCACACTTTAAATAAGGAAGGAGAACATACTAGCGCAACATATGAACTGCTAAGGCATGAAAGGGGCTCTACCACAAAGAGAAACAACAGATGAAAAAGAAATGTTGGTCAATGGCTTTTTGTTTCAGATGTTGCATGCACTACGGACAACAACTGACACATTCAGTCTGTTCCCCTGGAACGACCTGTAAAAGTCTCATGGTGGACCTTGATGAATCTTTGGTCTCTGTAGCAAGTCAGCATTACATCCAGGCTTGTTACCAAACAGTTCACAACCCACAAGGGCCAAACCACATTGGTTCTGGCTGGGTCATGTTCCTGCATTCTTCCATACATGTGATCCAAAGTGATATGTCCTCCAATCAAGTCATCCATTGTCCTTGCACTCCGTCATGAAGACTTCTCACAGACGAAGCAGGGGGCTGAGACACAGACAGATCGTCTATTGATAAGGCGACCAAAATAGACACATCATTTTTATAATACTGTAGCCTGTTTGTAGGCATAATGCGCTGGCACTTGAGGTATGGGACACAAATGGAGACAGGTTCCTGTAGACAAAATACCACACATGAATCTGGAACTGGGAACATTGCAAGTTTAGAATACTCTCAAACAGGGTAAACGTGAATATAAAACTAAGCTTACATTTGTGTCATTTAACAAATTTATGGAATTCTGTAATTAAAGCTTAAAACTACACTAAACAATATTTTTATATGAACAATGACTCAAACAACTAGGTGGAATGTGAAAGTTGTTTGTATTGATGAAATATCAGAAAGGTATTACCCAACTCTGAAGTTCCCCTTTGTTTATGGAGCTGTTAGTGTCTTTCAGCTTATTGTTTTGGTTTTCTGGCTGTTTTCTTTCAGTCCCACCCTCATAAACCAGTTTTCAGTTAAAAAGCTCAGATAAATCCACTATATCTACCTGCCCAAACAGACAAATAGACAACCTTTTTTATTTCAACAAATTTATAGGTGATAATATGTTAGTGTTGTGTACTGTTAATAGATTGTGCCACTGCACCCACGTGGCAAAATAATAAAATAAATGCAGTTTGTGTCCTTCAATTAATATGTTTCTTGTCACGGTGAATAGAAAAGTAAAAAATGTACTGTGGTAAGTGAGAAAAGGGTTTTCCCTTAAAAAAACAAGAGAGATGAAAGAACAATTTGCAGCAGCAACAACATTCTATAATGATTTCGTGTCATAGGGAAATATGAGGAAGGAAATAACCTAAATGCCACCGAACTTTATGCTCATGAACTACTTTGAACTTGATGGTATCTGAAGTATCGGCAGTAAGTCCCACCTCTTTTGGTTGCCTGCAAAGGATGCTGCCACAGCTAAGTGGTGTTAGCAAGCTGAACAGTCTTCAATGCATGAAGAGGTTGAAATAATTGAATAACTGAGTTAGTGATAAAAGGACTGCTTGTTCACCCCAGCCTAGCATCTGACTTGAGAATGACATGTGGTCTCGAAGTGCTAATGCACATGGTCACAAGGCATCAGGGTGCATCTCTTCCCAATCTTTGGTAAGATCTGTTATCAGACTGAGTACTCGATGTCCAGGGTGCTGTGAATGCCACCTCAGTTATTTTGAGGAGCAACACTGAATACTAATTTAAGATGGAAAAGGGAAATAATCTCTCAGTGAATTTTGATTTGGGTAAAACAGTAAGTAGTGTATTCAGTATAATATATATACAATACATATATATAATACAATTATCTTTTACATTGAATGAGGCAAGAGCACATTTGTGTGGCTGTGACAACTATATTTACATGCCTATCTGTTTTTATTTGAAACCTTCCCTCTGCTTTTTAATTAAAACAGAATATTGCACAGTGTTTTCATTAAAAGAACAACAAAAGTTATTCTCTGTTTAGCCAGGCTTTGGCATATTGATCTCGTCATCCTTCCACCATCAAAAAACTCTTCACAGAACATATAATAGCAGCCCCGGTCAAAGGCCACAACCCTAAGTACCCGAGCTTGTTTGCACATTTCACACATTATTTATAATGGAATACATGGCTTGATGAATGAGCTCCCATGATCTTCCTCTCAATCTCTTATTGAGCAGGCATGTCCTCATGAAGGGGGGCTCAGTGGAGAAAAAAGAGAAGAGCATGCGTTTTAAATTAATCAATCTTTCTCATTTCCCCCTCTCCTCCTAGGCAGACAGACCTCTCCTGGAGGGGGGTCTGCGGCAGTGGGGCAGAAAAAAAAACAAAACACTGTCATCTGTTTTCATGGAGGTGGCAGAGGCCCAGCCTCTAGCTGTGCTTTGGCTAGGAGAAAGAAGAGAGGGATAGAGAAAGGAAGAGTGAAATTAGGGTGAGGAGAAGTAGGGGGTTATGGGGTAGAGGAGAGAGGAAGGATAGAATAGGATAAGGGAAAGATGCAGGAGCAGGGAGGTCAAGGGGAGTGGGGAGAGAAGAAATAGGCAAGAGAGAGCAGGAGGCCACATGCTAGGAGTTGGGTCAGGATAATAGCCGAGGATCATGGGATATGCTGGCCTCCATACGTGTACAAAGGCAGCTCACAGATGACAGTGCAGTGGCATACCGGGCACTGATCCAGAGTCTCATCCCCCATGGGAAGAGGCTCTCTTTCATTCTATCTAGTGTCTCTCTACCCCTCTCTCTCACAAAATCACTCAATTTCTATTTCTCTCCATTTCTCTCCCTCTCATCTCTCTATTGTCATCCTTGGTCCCATGCTATCCAATAAACTCTCTCCCTCAATGCCTGTCCTCACTGGTGCTCATAATCAAATTAGATTTGCTCCAAGTAGCGGAAGGAAAGACTAACTCTCAATGCGGACACCAAACAGACAACGCCCTTCAACTGACATTTGTTTTCTCAATAACTAGTGGCTTAGGCAATGAGAAGAGAATGGTAGATGTCACACTCCCACACAGGCACATGCATGCGCGCACACACCCATACGCACACATGCAAGTGTAAGCATGTAGCATAACAGAGTAGGTTCAGAACAATGACAACAAAATCAGAGTGTGGGTTTCCCCAGAGGTCTATGAGTTGGATTTCTCAGCAAGACTACTGTCTCGCTGCTGTTTACAACCACACCTGACCTTGTTGTCACATGTGTGTCACTGTGGCTGTCAGGGAATAAATAGGCTATGTGCATGTGTGTTTGTGTGTGACTGTTAGTCAGACATTTTATATAAAGGATTATTTGATTAATTAAAATCAAGCATCATTTGCATCTCTATAACACCTGATGCACTTAGTTCCCTCCTTCTTATTGGTCTTATTAAGAGAAACTGTTTGTATTCTGTCAATCATCTGTTTAAAATTGTTAAGTGTGTGTGTTTTTACTCTGCTGTAAAACTGCTCCGATCATCATTACCCATGCTACCCCAATGCCTTACCATTTGCCACCACAGTCACTGTTTATCCAGCCCACCAAGCACATGAGCAGCCATAATGACACTAATTGCCCAAGAGCTCACTTTTCCTCTGAGTGGCTATGTACTGCTTTGTGCCTTAAGAGCCATCTGTGTTCCCTTCTTAAATCGATCTATCTTTCACATTCCAAAACTACAAAAGGGCAGGGAAAGGCACCACTCACATTCATAAATAATGTGTATGGGGCGCGGGGGATGTGGGCTACTGTTTCTTTGTGTGTCTGTTTGAGCAGGGAGTTGGACGTCTCAAGCCCACTGGAGGTCTGGGAGAGGGAAGCAGCTCATGACATCTGACCCTAGTGCTATCTAACTTCTCAGGGTGGAGGTGAAGAAAACGCTGCCAAAACTAACTGATATTTTACTTTGGTAGAATATCTCTATCCTCCTTTTAGCTTGTGGACATTTTACTTTGCATTTATATTCTTGTTATTGACCAGTTTAGTTTATTCTTATACCAACACATTACATGCAATATTAAAAGAGAGTGGCACAGCTGTTGAGTTAATGTTCCTAAAACATATTAATTAGAGTAGGAAGATACACTTAAATGTGTAAAAAAGAAAGGCCAGGATTTTTCAGTTATTGAGTAGAACTCATTCATTAGCTCCAGAAAACATCAGCCAGCAGTCAGCAGCCCTTTTCTTCTGCTTTGTGCTGCTGATAACCAGCACCACAGTCAATTATTATAGACTAACAGAAAATACGTCTTTTCAAATTTTGTATTTCAAAGGGTAGAGATTTAATTGAAATAATAACAAAGTGATTACAGTTCCACTTTGGGGAAATATGTTTATTTGCTTTCTTGTGTAAAAATCAATACCACTCTCATGTCTGTGTGTTTAGTAAAGAGCTGGAGCCAGGATGCAATTAGCATAGCTTAGCATAAAGTCTGGAGGTAGGGGAAAAAGACAGCCTGACTCTGTCCAAAATTTAAAAATGACCCAATGGAGCTCATCATTTTTGTTTAATCCCCACACAAACGGAAATTTGTTGCAGTTTCACAGGGATTTAAATGCAGGACATAGTGCGGTGATTTCCTGGCTTTGGCTCCTTGATATGAATCTTCTCAGCTAATTTAGAAAGTAAGCAAATAAGCATACTTCCCAAAATACCAAACTATCCCTTCTGTAGAGAAAATTTCCAACCAAACTCCATAAACGCGTCACATTGTACTTTCATTTTGTAGTCACTGACACGACTGTCACTGTCTCAAGCCTGCAGTGCTACCTATGATGTTATGTCAATTTTAATAGCAGCAAAGTCAATCAATTTTGTAGATCAAGTCCACCCCCCCTCTGAAATCATTAACAAACAAGGATGAGTGACAGCTGACTTTGGCCACAGTCAGACATATGACCAAAACACATTGGAAAACATGGCATTGCATGGCCCTATCTTGTCATCTGTTACTGAAAACAGGAACATATTGTATATGGGTAATACTGTACTCTGTCATCCACAGATGTGTTTTCCAAAACGGTGTATTCAAGGACATGGAATTACCTTTGAATTGCCCTCTCTGTTATTTTAAGATCGCAGAGAGATAAGGGAAGCACAGTACCTCTTCATGCAGGAGGTTAATGTGTGTCTTTGCTCACTTGTCAGATGTAATTGAAGGGAGCAGCTTATGAAAATGAGGTGGCAGGGATGAAGTCTTTAATTAGATCAAGATCATGGACAGAAATGAATTAAAATCACCACTCTCATTACCCACAGCAAAAGTGGAGCAGCACGACAGTGAATACAAGGAAAACTTTAATATCTCAGAGACAGTGTTACTGTATAAATGAGCATTTGAGGGACCATTGCTCTATATTTCATAGTGCCTCACTCCCCCAAATCACAATCTATCTAAAAATACGCTTACAGCAGTATGAATCTCTTTGCTGCTATAACTGATGCTTTATTTCTTTCCAAAAAGTCACTGTGTTCATTATTTGTGAATAACCTTATGCATGTATAAAGCCCAATTTAGCCTAGATACATGCTGAATAATGCAACATGGAACTCATATGCCATCTAGTGGTGAGACTACTGTTTGAACGAACAGATAAAAGAATAGCAAGTGACTGAATCTTGTGATAAAATAATCGAGATATTTTGAATTTGTTAGTAAAAGAAAAGTATGTATGTATATCATTATTAAATAACAGTAATGGCAGAGATGTTCAACCTACAGTATACACGGATAGTTCTGATCTGCTGCTCTGTTATAAAGCATCTACACCTCTCAGGTCCTCGAGGACTTCAGGGAGAAGCAGCAGCCAGTTTTAAACACCACATATCTAGAACAAACTCCCAGAAAAGACGAGGTCTGCCCCAATTCTCAGTTATTTTCTATAGTTTTCCATTGTATTTTATCAAGCTTTTATTAAGCTTTAGACAGTGCTTTTGTGCAGTGTCCTAAAATCCTTAAAAAAATATTATTAAATCAAAGTCAAAGTCAAAGTCAGCTTTAATGTCAATTTCTTCACATGCACCAGATATACAAAGGAATCGAGAGGACGTT
>NW_023339807.1:18673845-18690259 GCF_004916995.1 Morone saxatilis | reverse complement strand
CATTTCCTAATACTAAAAGTAAACATTCAATTTCACAACAGAAATTGTTTTTCAAATAGAATTTTTTTTTAATTTTTACAATTTTCCCCTGTCAGCCATGGCTTCTGGTTAGCCCGAGTGATGATGGTCTTTGTGTGGGTCACACCATCAGTGCACTTAAATATGTTGATATTTAACATAATGTCCAAAAACAGTAATAGCAAAGATGTTCAACCTCCAGTATACAAGGACAGGGCAATGTTGTCCAATGTTATGTTTAAATGAGGCCGATCCATTTGAATGAATGTCCATCGTCATTACGATAACTTGAGCACTGACCTTGAAATACGTCATTCACGCCAATGCATGTGACGTCATATGGTGAAAACACAAGGATTTTTTAGTGGTGGGGGGAGGGAAATAATTGTCGCCCAGAAGTTCAGCTTCTCAATGAGACTTTTCACACGAAGCGAACCCTGCAGTTCATCCACCCGATTGGTGGATCCTGGGGGGGCGGTGGACTACGACCTGCCTGACAGGCAGCGCAGAGGGCACGCGGTTACCCAGGCGGCAAACGGAAAGAGACAAGCTGAGCTCTCCGGAGAAAGTGGATCAGTCAGCTTCACCTACACGTGTTTGTGCAGCAGTGAGAACGGGGAGCCAGGTGCTTCGTAAATAACCGTAGGGTTAGTTCAAATTCAAGACAGTTTCTGAGGCTAGACCCACCGACACCGTGTCTTTAGTCGTTAGGTAAGTGCTTTTGTGCGTTTTAGAAAATGCCACGGTGTGCTGGAGACTCGACCTAAAATGCTCTCAAGTTAGTTTGTTAGTTGTTGTTGTGTAGAAATTGGTGACAGTTTGCTAATGTTACCTCTACGTTGGCTAACGTTAGCTTGTTAGTTAGCTGCTGATGTAGCCGTGCAAGTCACATATTAACTTTACCTCAGTGTCGATTTACATTTTCATTTAAAAAGAAACCAGGTAAAAAAAAAAAAAAAAAAAGTTAATATTCCGCCGGCAAAACCGGCTGGGTCAAAGCAGTTTGTGTAAAGTGAGCTAGGCCAAACACAGCCGTTCCTATTTACTATAATGCATTCAGGACTCCATTACTGACAATGAAGGTTGGCATCATAATAAGATTACTGGCCTGAAGTAACACACAAAGCTCTCTGGAGTCTCTTGCTCTGTGTTTTGCGGGCTTATTGTGTTGCAGGACTTTCCCGCCACTCATTTCCGGTTGTGTGAGTGAGTATAAATCTGCAGTATCTGCAAGATTTCCGCACTTCAAACACACCCTCAGTTTAGGGTGGGTGCCCTCTTGTTTGTTCGGATTCAGTCGTTCAATGTCACCATGCGTTGTGCGGATGGAAAGCACAATATGCGATACAGATGTAAACAAATGGTTAGGGCCAACCTTCAAGTCTCTAAACATAGTAATAAACTATTACTACCTCCAGATTGACTATGTTTGGTTTGTGTAAACACTGGAATACCTTGAGTAAAACAGACCACTAGTTCCAATGTTATTCCTGTGAGAAACGTTACATACAATACTAATACATATCATATAAATGAAGTTGCAGGGCTGTTTAGTACTCCACTCTAGTAATAGCCCACAGCTCATATTGTACTCATTATGCATTGCATGAGCTCTCTTCATGACACATGTGGTTGAACTGGTTGAGTTGGACGATAATTGCAATGTATTTTTAGTTATTTATTGAATACGTGTGTACTTGTTTTGTGTGTGTGTGTGTTTTTTAGTGTTCACATGCCACTATGAAGTACATCCTGGTTACTGGTGGTGTCATATCTGGTATTGGGAAGGGTATCATTGCCAGCAGCGTGGGAACAATCCTTAAGTCCTGCGGCCTTCACGTCACAGCCATCAAAATCGATCCGTATATCAATATTGATGCTGGCACCTTTTCCCCGTATGAACATGGTGAGTGGTTCAGTCTTGCAGTTGTTATTTAATATTTGACGAGATGTTACAGCATTTGGCCTATTGGGGTGGACAAACCACCCCTTGCTGGCTGCTGTGGGGCATCCATACAATAGTTGTGTGTTGTGTGAGTGAGCAAAGCACTGAATTTCTGCCTGTTTTGGATCTGCTCTTTCACTCACTCATTGACGGATATAATGTCTGTTTTACAGGTGAAGTTTTTGTTCTTGATGACGGTGGGGAGGTGGATCTGGACTTGGGGAACTATGAGCGTTTCCTTGACATCCGTCTGACCAGAGACAACAACCTCACCACTGGAAAGATCTACCAGTCGGTCATCAACAAGGAGAGGAGGGGAGATTACCTGGGCAAGACTGTACAGGGTGAGTGTACCCAGGGTGTCTGTAAAACAGAGAGTTTTACAAGAGCTATGTTGATTGGGTTTTTTATGACTCTTATGCTATAAATCTGTTTTCAGTGGTACCCCACATCACAGATGCAATCCAGGAGTGGGTAATGAAGCAGGCCAAGATCCCAGTAGATGAGGACGATGTGGAGCCTCAAGTTTGTGTCATAGAGGTAATTTGGTATTAAGTACTTGTCTCCATTCTCAGTGTAGTATATTTACACTTGTTTTTTTAACCTGCACATTTAATTAGTGCGTTGAAGAGAAATAGAGGAGGTTATCGATCAGAAATGAAACCAGGAATGTTGCCTGAAGCAATATAAAATATTGGCACCACTCACCAAGAAGTGGGAGAAACTGCTGAACTTACACATATGGATCTGTGAGCAAAAACATTATTTCGAAAAACTTAAAAAAGTCAAGGGATTTAAAAATTGATTTGAGTGTCTGTATAAGTATGCTATAGACCTATATTTTAACATCCACATTAAGACAACTACAAAATCAGCATCCTATTGCCTTAAGAATATATCAGGAATTACAAGACATGTCTTAGCAGGATTTAGAAAAACATGTCTATTAATTTATCTTAATTATGCTCGACCAACACTGCCTGTACTGCAAAAAACAACCAGACAGCTGCAGCTGATTCAGAATTCTGCTGCTAGATCACATAACTTTACACAGACTTCCTGTTTGTCAAAGAATTGATTTAAAAATACAACTGTTTTATACCGGTTTATAAAACACTGAAGGTTTAGGGCCAAAATACAGTTCTGATCTGCTGCTCTGTTATAAAGCATCTACACCTCTCAGGTCCTCGAGGACTTCAGGGAGAAGTAGCAGCCAGTTTTAAACACCATATCTAGAACAAACTGCCCCAATTCTCAGTTGTCCATTGTATTTTATTAAGTTAAGCTTTAGACAGTGCTTTTGTGCTGTGTCTTAAAATCCTATTTATGCGTGTCTTTTTATATGACCTTTTGTTTTATATACTTTCACTAATACCTTCTGTATTATATAAAGCACTTTTTAATTGGCTTGTTATTGAAAGGTGCTATGCGAATAAACCTGCATTGCCTCCAGCTGTTCTCTTTTCAGGGAGTACATCAAAACCAGTTCTGACAGTACTATGGACTGTCTTCTAAGGCTGTGTCAGGGTTATGTGAAGTGCTGACAAAACCGAGTGTCTTTATGCACGCATTCATGTGGTCTAAGCTGGTGTTTTCTGTCAACAGCTGGGAGGCACAGTAGGGGACATTGAGAGCATGCCCTTCATTGAGGCCTTCAGACAGTTCCAGTTCAAGGTGAAGAGGGAGAACTTCTGTAACATCCATGTCAGCCTGGTACCACAGGTATGGCACACTGGTGAACACATCATATTATTTGTTTCATGCTTACAAAACATGTTAACACTTTCACATTACAATCTTGGTTGAGGTGAGTTTTAGTTGGTTGCAATCTACAGCTTCACCACACAACAGTAAACATCACCACTGTTTTATTTTTCACACACGTATGTTACAATTTAGGTGAATTTGCTTTTGTGTCCTCAGCCCAATACGACAGGAGAGCAAAAAACCAAACCGACCCAGAACAGTGTCCGAGAGCTCAGAGGGCTGGGCTTGTCGCCAGATTTGGTGAGTCAGATTATAATTTGTTTTTAAATTTGGCATACCCTCCTGTACCGGAGTTACAAACCAGCCATGCCTCAACTTTCCCTCTATGTGTATAAATCTATACACAATGATTCTTGGTTATGTATTCATGTCATAGTGTACACAACAAAATAAAATCTGACGTCAAATTTAAGATATGAGTTTATGGGGGAATCTTTGAGGCTTTGTCCTGGTCCTGTTGTATATTGTGATAAAAACATAAACATTGTTTTTTGTCAGATTATGTGCCGCTGTTCGATGCCACTAGAAACGGCTGTCAAGGAGAAGATCTCCATGTTCTGTCATGTTGAGCCCACACAGGTGAAGTGTGTGTGACTATACCTTTTTTTTTTTTTCTACAACAAAAATACAATTCATGTTGTCATCCATTTCAGTGTGCTGGGATGTATCATTTCTGGGGACAATTATGTTGTAAATTAATCTCAGTGTAAAAATGTCAACAATGTTAGCTTTTTATAAATAAAAAAACAAAGCTGAAAGAACATGTTTCGTAAATTTTTCCAGGTGATCTGTGTTCAAGATGTCTCCTCAGTCTACAAAGTACCCCTTCTGCTGGAGAACCAGGGTGTTGTGAGCTACTTCTGTCAGCGGCTGAACCTGCATGTCGAAATGAAGCCCAGGAAGATGCTCTCAAAGTGGAAGGAGATGGCTGACAGGTAAAGAAGATACTAACTTTTCCAACTTTGCTCGAGGTTTGTAAGGGAATAACTTGACCGTGGGAAGTCGTTGTTGGATTGTGTTTGGAAAAGGGTTTGAGGGTTTTAAAAATACGGAAGTTTAGGGCGCGGTTAGCTCAGTTGGTAGAGCTGGCGACCCATGTTACCGGAGTTGCGGCGGCCCTTTGCTGCGCGTCATCCCCCCTCCCTCTGCCTCCCTTTCCTGTCTGTCTTTGGCTGTCCACCTCTGATGTGATTCAGTGCCTTACACAAGTATTTGGTTAATTTAGTATTTAAGAATGTGACAAACCAACCTAATCAGACTAAATATAGTTTTTGTTTTAGCTTGTTAGTTTGTAGCTGTACTAGCGTGCTGTTCTTTTGTAAAACAGCCGAGGTGGATGAGAGACTGTGCACAGTGCATATATGGCTTCTACACGTTTACATGTTTATGCTGGTTGAACAGTGTATTGTTAAGTATGTTTTTAGTTTTTTACTCACTCACTCTTTTGTTATGTGTTCATTGCACATGTTCATATCACATTGACATTGAAAATGCAATTTATTGGTCAGCCCTCCTTCTTAGTCCAGCTCCCTGGCAAGGTTAGTAAGGAAAGGGATACAAACCATTTACCTTACAGTTATGGAACAGTCACTATAATCACTCAAGCAAGTTGACACTAACAAAAGAAAAGAGTGTTTAATTCTAAAAAATCAAGTATTGAGTCGCTACAGCACACTGTGAAGGTTGAATGGCTGAATGTTGAATTATTCTGTGAGAAGCTGTGAAGTTATAATTAAATGATGCACCAGGTCAGCACTGTGAATAATCTCCCTCTTTATTCAGATCTGACCGTCTCTTGGAGCATGTTTCCATAGCCCTTGTGGGGAAATACACAAAATTAGCTGACTCCTACACCTCTGTTATCAAGGCCCTAGAGCATTCAGCCCTTGCCGTTAATCACAAACTAGAGGTTAAGGTATGGAAATATTTCAAACTTTTATATTTTGTATACAGTATTGATTTCTAAATTTAACATCACTGTTTATGTGTTGACTGCTGTTATGGAACACCTTTAAAACTTGCAAAATGATAATAATGACCCATATTTATACTGTATTTAGCCTGTTGGCCCTGATTTTTGATTGATCTTATTCCAAATGATGCTATTTGTTATTCCTAAAGTACATAGACTCTGCAGACCTGGAACCTACCACTCTGGAAGAGGAGCCAGTGAAATACCATGAGGCCTGGCAAAAACTCTGCAGTTCTCAGTAAGTAGACAAACTCGGTAAGACCCATATGCCAGTAGGCTTGGATGATGTTGAAAACTTGCATCAATATTCAGTTTTACACTCACTATACCACATGATGGCAGCAGAGTGCTGTCACGTCCATCGGTTTATGCCGCTTCATAGAAATTATGTTCTTTGTAGAAATTCATAATGTTTTATTACATCTTCATTCATAGATTACATCTGCAATGTATGTATGTACCAGTTAAATCTTTTTGGTTATATTCAAGCTGGCATTCAGCATGGTGCTTTTTTTTTTTTTGATGGATTAGCTTTAAAAGTCTGTGGGGAAGGGCTGTGTATCCTAATAAGATTACGAGTAATCATTTCCACATACTAATGGCTGTCCAGCATTTTGCCCCTACGCTGCTTCTAAATATGCAGTGACAGAGGGTTGGAATACTTAGATCAGCAAGCTGTTGTTTCTGTTTTTAACTCACATTGTCAGTAATGTGTCTCTCTATACAGGCATTTGTGTAATGTCTCAAAAAAATTTTGGACTAACTTATAAGATCAACTGAGGCTGTCATTCCTTTCTTCCTGCCCACAGTGGTGTGTTGGTACCAGGAGGTTTTGGTGTGAGAGGGACAGAAGGCAAGATGCTGGCTATTAACTGGGCTAGGAAACAGAATAAGCCATTCCTGGGTAAGAGAGATACGAGACTACTTTGTCTCATAAGTTCTGCCTTCTTCATCGTATCAAGTTGTAAGATTTCATGCTATGAGCAAACCTGTTGGTGTCTAGACACAAAAATGTTCCCTCCTATGTGTTTAATGTTAAGATAAGAAATACTAAGGGTATATCTGCATACCAAGAATTATTTCTTGGTATGCAGCTTCATACTTGCACTACTGTGGTTAAAACAACTACATTGTCTCTAAGAAGTTATTTGCTACTTTGGACTTGTTGGGACAATGTTTTATTGTTTACAAAACTAAATCACAGGGGATGTAGGCGCACTTGTATCATCACTGGTGCAGCCCAGAAAGAAAGAAAGAAAGAAAGTGCATATTAAGGCTATTGCCCATCATCTGTATGGCAGCATCATGCTATGGGGTTGTTTCTGTTCAACAACCGCCGGAAGGTTTGTGAAGGGCATAATTCCGAGAAATCTTGAAGGAAAAACTGCCACGATAATTGTTGATTTTTCAAATCGGTAGTATGAGGCTACAGTGCAAGTTTTTCCAACTATAGTTTTTTTTTTTAGTTGTTGAAAAATTGAAAAAGAAATTCATCTCAAAAATATGTCAATGTTGGATTGGATTCAGAACAACTTCAGGAGTAAATCTTTTAAAAATAAAATCTACTTTGTCAGTAGATTTGGCATATCCTCAAATGGGGTGGGAAAAATGTTGTGGGGCTTTTCGTTAACATACTAAACATAGTCAAACTTCATTAATGGGTTGAATGTGAAAGCCCCGTCAGAGCCTAGATCTCCAAAACCAAATGAGAAAGTGTTGCAGGACATTGCTGCTCAGTAACTCCATCTAATCTCGATGCAACTTTACATAGTCTGAGCAATTATGCAAAGATAGCTCAGAAAGAAAATGTGTTGAGGTTGTTACAGACCCACTGTACCCACTATGTATAAATTTAATGCTGAAATTGCTGCCAAAGGTGACTATAGGCCTGAAGGGCATGAATACCTCTGCAGTCAGTTAATTTGTGTATTATATGTGTATATAATTTAGATCCATTTGTAGAAATTTGTTCTCACTTGACATTAAAGAATCTTGTTTTAATCAGAAAAAAAACGTAATTGCATCCACTTAAAACATTCAAAGTTGTAAAAAAATAAATAAATAAAAAGGATGAAAGATGAAACAGTCCAAAGAGACGTGAATACTTTTTTATAGGCACTGTATAATCATATGCAAATACAGTAGTGTTAGTCATGTAAGTGGTTTGCACAGTGGGGTCGTGTTTAGTCTTTGTTTATTTATGAATCCTTACAATAGCTCTCATTATTCAAGAATCTTGCTGGTCTTGTTTTGTGCAGGGGTTTGTTTAGGCATGCAGCTGGCAGTGTGCGAGTTTGCCCGCAATGTTCTCGGATGGGAAGGTGAGTAATTGCTAAGTTCAACTTGGGACTCTGCTAAGTAAAATTCTATCCCGTTGGGTTCTAATTTAATGATGAAAGAACCATAGATGTGTTGGGAAGTTGATCTGAGCTTTTATCAGTTTTGCTTGCATCTTTTTCAGACGCCAACTCCACAGAATTTAATCCAGAATCCCAATACCCTGTGGTAGGTTATCTTTTTCTGCCATGCTTACATCACATCATATCAGCAGTCTTGACTGGAATGGTTTTAGCATGTTGTTCGATCTTGACAGGTGATTGACATGCCAGAGCACAACCCAGGGCAGATGGGTGGCACTATGAGGTTAGGGAAGAGGCGGACCATTTTCAAATCCTCCGCCAGTGTACTGAGTATGTATCCTCCTTGAATTAAATGTAGACTGTTGGCTTTTTGATCATGTCCAGCTCCATTGTGTTTCTGATGACTGATATTTCATTGTTCTAGGAAAACTGTACGGAGATGTGGACTATGTTGACGAGAGGCACAGACACAGATTTGAGGTAGAGACCAAAAACAAGGTTTTAAATCTTTTTGTTTAGGAGTGCAAAGCTTCTTATTCGGTCTGTACACGCTGCAAGACGTTTTTAATTTTTTGTGTCCAGATCTGGTTTTGTGGTATTATAATAAAAATGAAAAAAAACATTTTTTAAAAACCTTTCCTGAATAATTTAGCCTTTGCTCATCTTAGGTTAACCCTGAGCTGAAACACCACTTTGAAAAAAAGGGTCTTCAGTTTGTCGGCCAGGATGTGGAAGGAGAAAGAATGGAGGTCATTGAATTGGAGAGTGAGTGGAATACAACATTCTGTGTATAACCTAGCTGCTCTTTGGGATGTACTTTTGTCATCTCTACTGTTTCTGAAACAGCTTTGCCTCAAATTCTCCCTTGTTTCTATACATGTAATGTATGTCACATGCTAGAATCCGTCTTTGTTGTTTCAGATCATTGTTACTTTGTTGGAGTCCAGTACCATCCCGAGTTTACCTCAAGGCCCATCAAACCTTCTCCTCCATACTTTGGTCTCCTGCTGGCCGCTGCAGGAAAACTCCAAAGCTACCTGGGCAAGGGTTGTCGCCTTTCTCCACGGTTAGCTCCGACAGTGTTGTGTTGTATTATTCACATGAAACCTCTAAATTACTGTATGATGCTCACAATTTATAGGTTTAGCTCTAACTATTGTTAGTTCTCTGACAAGTTTTTTGACAATTTTGCAATAAATTAAATGGTAAATTATATCAATTGTTAATCCAGTGCTTCATATTTTATTTTATTTATATCTTTTTTCCCCCCTCCTCTACACAGACTAAAGTATTGTCTGAATTCAATTTAAAAGTGGTTTGTTTAGTAGTGGCATTAAATCACATTTAAACACATGGGATATGTTTTTTAATATTTAATCCGTTAACTGACATAACATGGTTAAAATCTAAGATCTACCTTAGCTTTGATTGAGACATGTGAGTACATCTTTCTATTCTGCAGTGTAATTATATCAAAAGGCCCATGGGTAGTACAGGTATAGTTTACAATGACACTGTTCATCATTGCACCTGCAATCACAATGAAGCAATCCCTGTCAGGCATTCCTGCTTTAATACTCATTTTATGTATTCATCTACCATTGCAGGGACACTTACAGCAGCAGCAGCGGCAGCAGCTCTCCTGAAGCAGACATCAGCGAGCTGAAGTTCCCCTCATTGTCCTGAGACTAAAACACACGTAGTTATTGGGTTTGTGTGTCACTCATGCAGGTAAATGCAAGGCCCAGAAGAAAGCAGGTCTGCCCTTAACTGATGATGCACAACCAAACTTTATTGAACTGTTACACTTGGTACAATGTGTTGTAAATTCATATTCTAAATATATTCTGCCTTCACTGATTGTATAAAGGTAAAGGGATGTCTTGTGGTTAACTGCATGGGGCTTTACTTTGGCTGCAGTAAGCAAAAGCTAGAATAAACATGGGACAATTGTATAAAAAAGACATTGTGGAATACCTGTACAGAAAACTGACGTTAAATGAAAAAGAAAACAGAATAGGGTGAGACATGGGTGGAATGGGTAGACATCAGTCTCTTAATATATATAGCATGTGCAATGTCTTGCAACTTTAAACTCATGATCCTTGGGCAAAATTGTGAAGAGATGGATAGTGTGTTTTGCAGTATTTCGCAGTAAGATAGAAAACTAATGACTAGTTCAGAATAAGCAGACCGGTTTGCAGGAAGCAACAGTGGCAAATAGTTAGGGTAGGATTCAGGGTCTGTGCAATCGGGTTTCTTCTTGGGGCAGTCATCCTGCAGATCAATCCAATCCAACGGATAAAAACACTCCTAAGGAACATGACTTCATACGGTTGTTTGCAACTTTTTACCTGTGTTGTGACACTTAGACATATCATTGATACATGTACCTCTTTAAAATGTTTGTCTCTTACAATTTTATTTTCTGTATTAGTGTATTTCTTATTTAAGGTTTTAATACCAGCTTCAAAATACTCATTTGGGCTTACGGTACCAAAATGTGAACTACATGCTATACTGGTTTTAAATAATCTTGCACTGTGTTACATAGTGTGCATGCAAATCCATACAGCAAGATTAGATTGGACCAAAAAGTTGTGCTACCAGTTCAGGTTACATGACTTTTATGTGTGAGACCTTCTTCCTGCTGACATCAACAAACACAGTTTTGAACTCCATTGCCTTTTACTGCCGTATCTGACCCGTAACTTCCTAAAATGAATTATGCTGATGCGCAGTCATCTGACAATTCTCCCAACTGAAATTGACCCTTGAGTCAACAGTATTAACTGAAAAAGAAACTTGGCATGAAAAATTATCTGGATCTCAAGTACAGCCAACTGTAGATGATAAGCATCAAGCTTCCAAGTTACATTTTCACTTCTAGTCTTGTCAAACTGATTGATATTGAATCATCACTGGACCAAGATGGTTAAAGCATTGCTGCCACTGCCTTAATTTATCTCTTGGTGACCCCAATATATGAAAAACATGCCATATTTTTATATTTATGAAGTTCAGATGCATGCATGTTGTGATATATGTTTATTCTGAATAAATATATTTTTATTCCTCTTGACAATCTGGCCTTTTTTCTAGTGGACCTGAGAATCATAGCAAGTTCTGCTTTTTACGAGACACTTTAATTTTGAAGTAAAACTCTTAAAAGACATGCAACTCTTACACATTGTTAAAAGAGACTGAAAAGCTTTGTATTTACGGAAAGCACTATTTCCAGTGTATTTTGGTGTTTAGGTGCACTTAAAAAACACTGGTGCCCACTGTATTTACAAAAATAAAGCCCCCCCCCCCTCCTAGAGGCTGCCCTACTCATAACACCCTACAAAGAACACAATAAATTAAGAACTAAATCCTATTGTTTGTTATCTAGTGATACTCTGGTGAAAGCTCAATCAATTTGGGAATGATACCTGTGTCTAGTTGTGTGTTTACAATGTCAATGTGTATTTGGACCATAGATGGCACCTATGTTTAATACTAAAACTACTATCCACAATGACTAAATCAAGTAAGCAGACATGAAGTCATCACTAAAATATTTAATGTAAATATAACCTCCAACAAACCTATTGTAGAAAAATGAATTGCATATCCTGAGCCTGGCCGAGCGTTTCCCATGGAATTTAAAGCTGCATTGTTATCAACTTCCCTTTTTAGGTAACAATGTTCACTCTATGAACAAGACCATAAAGTCATAAGAATTGCCTGATTGTTAATGATGGCATAAAGTTATGAGCTGGTGACAGCAGGAAACCGCACTGTTTTCCTTGATACAGTATAAAATTCAACTACTACTTCCTTATAATCCACGCCTCCCTTTTTTTCTCCCACATCTGGGCCCTCCCTTTCCTCAACAGCCCTCCCTATGTCCTTGTGGTTTTGCCCCACCTTTTGTCAAGTATCAACAGGCAACAAGACTTTAGAAGAACACACCTCTACACAGCGCGCTCATGCACATGCTTACAGTAGCAGTTAAGATCAGGAACTCAGATGAGAACTGCAGCGCTACTGGGATCTACTGTGGGACAGATTACTCTACATAGCTGTTCTAGACTTCAGAGGATTTGATGAGCTACCATGGGAATGAGACTGACAGACTTGTGCTGCAGCCGTCAGTGGAAATAGGAGTTTGGGATGACTCTGAATACGGACTGCTCTACCAGTTGTGACATTTGTAAGGAGTGGCTGCTGTGGTTGTTTCTCAATATTTGGAGGATCAAAGATAGGGAACCAATTGGTGGGAAGCTGGTGTGGGGACTCCATCCCCCATGGTATCATCTAGGCTGTTCAGTATATTCCTCCTTAACCATTCTTTACCTTATATACAGCCCTTTTATAATTCCTGCAGTGCATGTCTTATTTCTTTCTCACTTTCCCACAACTTTCCCTATATACCTTTGTATCCTCACAAGCTGTGCTCACTGTTTTTATCCTATTTTCTTTTTTTCTTTTTTTGTTTACTAGCAACAATGGATCTGACTTTGTGGCAGTACCAGTTTAGGATCATCATGCTGGGGGATTCCACAGTGGGCAAGTCTTCCTTGCTGAAACGCTACACTGAAGACTTGTTCATGGAGTCCATCAACCAGACGGTGGGCGTCGACTTCTATGTTCACTTCCTGGAGGTGGAGCCGGGGGTCCGTGTCAAGTTGCAGTTCTGGGACACAGCTGGACAGGAGAGGTTCAGGTGAGGATAAACTCATCTTGTGACAAATGGGGTGAGGTGTCTGTCTTTGCACTATTGGATGTCTTCATATATCAAAAATACTTTCTTTATATGCACCAGGCTTAGTGGCACTATGTGTCTTTGTATAAGACAGTAAAACAAAGGATTCTTATTCTCCCATTCCTATGACGAATATTTAAAGAAATTACTCACTTGTATGCAAATATACTACCCAAATAAAACTACCACTGGTTATTCTATTCACAACGGAGCTCTTGATCAGTGTTTGCTTTCAGCTATGACTGTGTAACCACACTGTCACCCTCACAAGTGTGCAATGTGTACAGAGATGCAGTATGTGTAATGCTTGAAGTGGAAAAGGCCGATTTTTGAAAAGTCATTATTCTTCCTGCTCAGCATATTTCATAAAAAACTAGGAGTAACATGTTTCATTCTGTCTCTAAATTCATTATTTCAGTTCTCCAGTTGAATGAACCGTAGCAAATTGCAAACAGTGCCTGTTTGTGTTTACCTCCTCTCTGCATGGTATCTGTAGCCTGCTAATCCCACTTGAGTCAGCTAAAAGCTCAGCCAAATCAGGTTTGTTTTCATACAGAAGTATTCTACTCAAGGAGTACATTTTTACAGACTGGCTGCAGGGAGGACCCTTTATTAAGCCTTTCCTTTGGTTTAAACATTCAGTGACTCATGGGGGAACTATGTGCCTCTTGACGGTTTCATGATTAGGGTGAAAAAAACATAGTGGTTATCAATTTGTTACAAAGAAACAGACTCTTTGTCAATCTGCTTATCTAAAAAAGCTCAACTCAAACAGTGCAGATAATCAGCTGATTATTTGCTCACTGGAACAGGAAATAAGTTGGTAGCAAAGTCTGAACTCTGCACTAGTGAATGCGTTGGAAGGTTTTCATGTGTTGAAATACAAACCTCCTCCCTCTTTTTACATTTTTCTCATGTGTGTCTCTTCTTTCCTCAGGTCGGTCACCCGTTCTTATTACCGCAACTCTGTCGGAGGCCTCCTGGTGTTTGACATAACCAACCGAGCCTCCTTTGATCATATTAAGGAGTGGCATGGTGAAGTGTGCGAGCGAGTGCAGCCGCATAAGGTTCTGTTTGTCCTGGTGGGCCAAAAGAATGACCGAGATGCTCAGGGGGAGAGGGTCGTGAGTCGGGAAGAGGCTGAGAAACTGGCCGGACAGCTAGGGATGCCCTATGTGGAGGTCTCTGCCAAGACAGGCCAGAATGTGAGGGACGCCTTTGAGCTGCTCACTCGACGGGTCTACCAGGGTCTGCTGAGTGGAGAGGTAGAGCTGCAAGAGGGCTGGGATGGAGTCAAGTGCGCTGCACCACAGGCGCTGCAGTTACAGAGAGCCAGCCTGGCACAGCCCAGCACAGCCTCTAAGAACAATAAGAAGTGCTGTGGTTGAACTGTGGACTGGTGGTGGTCACCCGTATGCACTCATGTTACTGTGGAACCAAAACCAGCCCCCAGGAGGCCGGATTTGTGGTGGTATTTTACTGTAATATCGTGGTCATCATGAAAGACACTGATTTGCACCTTTTTTTGTGAAGGTAGTTTAACAGTTAGTCAGAAACTAATTTGAGGAAACATTGTATGACTTTACTTTGACATTCCTGAAATGGGGGAAGATTTAACTTTAGAAATAATGATTTTGTGTAATGGTTATCTTTGGCCATGATGGTGGCGTGGAAATGTTCGTTGGTCTGTTGATCCACCACTTTGGTCTTATTGGAGGATGACACAGATATCCATGTCTCAAGTGGGTTGTTTCCGACTGACTTTTCAGCAGCTTTACCGCCAGGTTGACATTTGGTTTTGGTTGAAATACAACTATCAGATTGCTGTGAAATTTGCTGCAGACGTTCAAGGTCTCTTAACTTTTCCTCTAGCACCATCATCAGGTCAAAATTCCCATTTGCCCAACACTTTGGTTTGTGACCAAATAGATGCAAAAATAATTACATTCTTCCTTTCATTCATTCTCTCCATGACTGGCAACAGTTAAGGTATTGGTTCCCCTGGCTGAGATTAGAAACATCACATCTTTTGGGCCCATGTAGTCTGGAAAAAGCTTTGTTGCATCACCAATAATTGCATAGTATTCTGCGAGTGAGTGATTGTTTTCAGGTACTGTTGTAAAATGAATTAAATAAAAACTCTAGGGTGCCTTTGGATATTGTTCTTTTAAAATGTTGTGACAGGTTTCTATAGCAATTATTATTCATCTGGCTGATGAACAGCCTCCTGTGTTTCTGCATACAAAATGCAGACAATTCATTTTGCTGCACCCACATTAAAGATTCACTGACACGTTAACACTTGTCTGTACACTAGTTTGTGTCTCTGCAAATACACAAGTAAACTGATTACATTTCATGGTTTTAAATGTTTTGGCTCCACTTAACCCTTAAAAACTTTAGCGTAGTCGTCAATATTACAGTGCTATTTTTACAACTACCGGGAATTAGTCATAAATGTGAAGAGAGCCACTTTCAAGCACAATGAATGACTGAATGAATGTTAATGAACAGTTATGTGAATTTTGTTTTACGTTAGTTGCAAGGTAAAACCCTGACTAACTTTTGTCAGTTCAGTCTGGCAATAGAAGCCATACTCCATAATGTCTTTGTTTAATATCATCAATTTCTTTTTTATAATCAGACATTGTGAAAAGTCAACATCTGAGGACTAATTATTCTAACATTATTTAGATGTAATTTGCTGAAATAGACAAAAGTAAAAATAACAATAATTAACAAGGTTGGTTGAAATTGTTAATGTAATAAAACCTGCTACATTCAGGAACAATACACAACAGCACATACATGTCTAACAACAGAGACAAACAATTTACTGTATTTGTGGCCACCCTTTGCAGTAGGAATTATTATAGACCCTCTATTTAAAAAACAAAACAAAAAACGAATCAACAGCATTGTATGAGTAGAATGTGTAAACAGGGGAGCCATAATTTCTGACATAACAGCTATGATTATCTATTATTGGCAAGATAACAACAAATTTAAGGAGGCATGAATCTGTAACATTCACATCCAAATGCTCTAGAGTATCAAAAGGTAAAGCCGATACAGCAGTGGTCACAATCCAAAAGAAGTATTCCAGCAAATGTTTATTGACAAAATGCAATGAAGTCCTGCCAGGCTTAGCTTAATGGCAACAAAACAGAATTAGAGACAAGAATTACATTATTGTGTGACGGTGCTGGCAAAACACTCAAAAGTTAGGGAGTCATGACGATGAAACACTATCTAATGTCAAAAAAAAAAAAATACCCCCACCCAAACCATCTTTTCATCTTTATTAGTCCAAAAAAAATCCCAGTTGAAAAGGAAGAAAAACAAACAAAAAAAGAAAAGACAATACACAGAGTGGGTACAACATATTAGCATACAGTCTTGCTACTTTTTGGTTGTCTTGCGGATCAGCGCCATTCTCTGAAACGAGAACAAATACAAACAGTTAGGTATTGTATTCAATTACAAGTGATTATAAAACCAAAAGATTAATAATCAACAGTTGTCATATATATATATATATATATATATATATATATATATTTATATATACAATATATAATATAACACAATAATAATTAAAG
>NW_023339807.1:18649053-18673745 GCF_004916995.1 Morone saxatilis | reverse complement strand
ATATATATATATATATAGACACAGCTTTTATTGCTCACCTGTTTGTGAGCCTCTGTGGTGCAAGCCTTCTTGAACGGCCGGATCTCATCTGAGCCATAACCAGGAATCCACATGTTCCACTGGCGTTCTGAGAAGAGCAATGCACAATGTCAGCAGAACACAAGGCTGTATGAACCACTCTGGACTTCCAACACATATTTAGTGACATTAAACTATTTATATATGTATTACTATCAGGGCTATCATTTCCTTGTTGGTATCTCGGTCTATCACAAAATTGTCACACTCCCGAGATCTAACTTCTATGTCGTTTCCAAGAACAGTTAATAATGTGGTCAGGGCTTTTACACAGATAATTGCAACTTCTGTGACTGTCTTGAATCTGTATCTATAAATGTCTCCAAGGAGATAAGCACCAATTACTTTAACTTAAGGGTGACAAACTGTTTTTTTTTTGGCATAACATTTTCAAATATCTTTGTTTTTGTATTTTCTCAACAGCACACAGATCCATGAAGTCTTCCATTTGAGATGCTTAATGTCAGACGTTTTTGTAATATTTAAAAGGAATAAATCTGCTCCCTACAATTATCACAATTTATTTTTAAAATGCACAGAAAGTTTGATCATTTTTTGATGAATGAATATGAAAACACCATTATGTCCAAAGTTAACGATTTAACACTTTGTGTTAAGAAATGAATGATTCACCCATGAAATTGGCATTGTATACACATAAACAATCACATATTCGGTAGGGCATAGTTTCGTCCTGAGACAATCATTTTGGAAAGCAATCATCTCCCAGTGATTACAGTATTTTTTTGCATCACCCATAGAGACACACTAAACACACCCTTGTTAAAATATTAGGTTGTTACAATCCTAAAAAAAAAACGTCACCAGCCACTTACCAAGATGTAACTGAACATCCTTCACCTCCAAGGTGTTGGACTTGCGATGGCGTGCCAGTTGACAGGCTGCTGTTACTACACTCTCTATAAAGTCATCTGCAATTTGAAGCAGCATCTGAGAGGACAGACATTTGGAAGACATCAATCGTTTGCAGTAAAGGAAATCAGCATTTCACAACCACTGAAAAAAAAAAACAACCCTCATTTTCAGTTGCTCACACCATTTATCACTCGGCCTGACTTTCAACAGAATAAGATTTCTAAAGGATGGATGTGACAGTAGGTTAGGGCAGCTTTAGAGAAATAAAAGTGGCATTTATTCCACAACAAAAAATTTTTACTCTTCACAAAAGAAAAACAGAATTGATTTGAAACTGCAATTAAAACCACTGACAAACCTCCTCAACATCCTCATCCAGCTGCTCGTTCGGATCGATCTCCCTCACCAGGTCCTGCAGCTTCTTCTTACTGAGCACCTGAAAGAAAGCAGATGGATCCATTCACTCTGTTAAAAGAAAATGGAGTACAGATGCTGCACACTTGCTTGTTATATTAGTATAATGATGGCCCTAATTGCAAAAATGAGGCCAACTACGAGACCTTTTTACATTTAAAATCAAGACCAACAAAATTGGTCTGAAATGTGAGTTTGACACCGATATTCACAGAATCGCTCACCTTTTAACATAAATTATTTTTTTTAATATCAAATACAGTTACAAAACCCAATCACAGCATTTAATCTGTTACTAATTGTTTTTTGGGGAAAACTGTCCCACACTTTATGTAGCTCTGATGTTGATTAGAATTAGTTCTTGTGACTGTGAAGCCAGTAGTGTGGCTGTAATTATTAGAAAGTTTGACTCATTGAAAACTTCACAACCTTGATCAAAATAGTGTAATAAATCACAGTTTTTAAACAAGTTTGTAGCTGCTGTTTGCAAGGGAACTGTTGCTGCATTTAATTGAGAGCATTTAGAGAAGCGTCTTTGGGTTTGGGGAGTAACACAATGGACTGACCTGAGACCCCTCTGGACTACTCCTGCCGGCAGGCCCAGGGGGCAGAGCCTTCACCACTGTTGCGGTGCTGTTAGCCATGCTGGTGGCAACAGGAAAAAGTGGAGGGACTTTGGGAGTTTCACAAGAGACAAAACTGCTCGTCTGTGTCTGTACTTGTCAGAGTCCTGAGTGACAGTCCAAGATGGGAACCGATGTGATGGATTATCTTCTACAGGGACCACGTCCGTAAATCTGGGGGGGGAATTACACAGGTTAGCATCACAGAGGCAATACTGATAGACCTGATTACAGAATCCTAAAGAAGGAGCCATTTATTAATTATTTATTAATGCTAACTTTAATTTTAATCTATTTAATTTTCTATTTTTGCTTCCCGCTGATGTTTTTCTCTCCCCCCCTCCATGTAAATAACTTTGCAGCTTGATAGTATAAACAGTTAAAACTATCATAGTTAGTGTAGCTCCCAGACACAGGCAGAAACTTAGCCGTAAAACAACGCTGCAGGATCTAGTACGAATATTAACCATGTTAACAAAATAACACCAAGCTTGTACAATAAAACGAGGAAATACGGAACTGTTAAGTGGCCGTGAGGCTTAAATTAATAAAACAAACGCGTGAAATACCGACGCTAACACAACGTTACGTGCTAAAAACAATAGCAGCTATCAAGCTTTGAATTTAGCCTGACTGGCTAACATTGGCAGCTAATACAACGGCGCGGCTTAATACACGCTGCATCCTAAAATTACGCGCTGGATTGCCAACTTACCCACTTAAACAAACACTATCTGTCCATGTTTCGACGTCGTTGCGACGACAATAGGTGAGTTTGACACAGAAAGGCTCGTTAAATTCACTCTACACAGATAGAAAATTCAGCGAGGTAATTTTTTCACTACTTCCGCTTTGTCTATGCTTGTTTCCGGTGGTAACATCATGTCGCCTCTACTCTGCCACCTGCTGGATATTTTATAGAACTACACCAGGATTCAATAACAACGGTGGACAGCGGTGTAGTGAACGCAAACGAGCTGGATAAACTACACAGGGGCAGAAATGGTGTAGAAATGTTTATTTTATTAGTCCTAAAATTAAACAACGAACAAAAAACAATACAGATAATAGAATATTATGAATTCAACACACAAAGGTCTATTACATTAATGATAACAGTGATTATAATAATAATAGTTAAAATAGTTAAAATAGTGTCAGTAATGCATTTTAAGAAATCCCAGACAATTTAAACAATATTTTTTTTTCTGGTAGACTGACTAATTACAATGTAATAAAAACACCACCAACATTTCTGCAAATATTATTTGCAATGGTATTCAGGCCAGTTACTTTAGGGGTTCTTGAAAGTACAATAGGCTACCTCCAACCAACCTAAGTAAGAATGTTTTAAGTTTATGGGGTTTATTCTTCCAAATACAATAATAGACAGTGGTTGATATTCTTAGCAGTGATGGTTTTTGATAAGGAGACAAAATGGAAAAGATCTTCTGCCTTAGAAATAAAAACTATTCCAAGAACCGAGGTATTTAATTTGCAGTCACAATACAATCATACACTTTAATGTATGTATGGTTTTTCTAAGATTTTATAAACCTTATTTTTTTCCCCCGCATATTCTAATTGATGGATGCAGCAATATCTAATTATATACTGCCAATGAGCAAGACAGAAACCGAAGAAAGTGAAAAACTAATACTTTAGAGTGTAGTCCATGGTCACAGTCAGTTAGTCTAAAGATGTCTCTGTAAGCATTTTAAGTCGGCGTACAGCAAAAAAAAACGATCTCTGAGACTCTCTGACAGGCTGAGTTTCTTTCGATCCTGTCTCCCGTTCAGCTCCGGTTACCAGCTAATCAATCAGAGGTCACAGCATATGAAGCGTAAAATGTTTGCTTGTTCGGCATCACATATCACACCGGGATATTATGCTCTGCGGCAACATGTCAAGACTATCAAAATCTGTTGAACTTCTTTGGAAAAACACTGAGCTCAACGACTGATGACTGAAAACGTGATAGGACCGATTGCGCATAGAGACAAATGACGCACAGGGAGTGAATTTGATCACCGGAGCAGCGCAGTTCTTTAATGTACAGCTTCCATAAACAATATCTCAGGCTTAAATGCTTCTCACCAAAAGAGAGCAATACCGCAGACAGCAAGGGTTTATTGAACAATTTATTTTCGGCAATATAGCCTAATGATTTGGATGGATAGTCTCTTTTTGTGCTTTCAGAATTTCAAAATATTTTGAGCGCACTTCCTGAAAAAACAAGACGTATAAGCCACACCTACACCTCGTTATAGATAAATACTGAGCAAACTTTCATTTCAGATTAGAAACTGCGCAGGAGTGCACACCATCTTTCTGGAATTAAAAAGCCTTTTTACAGTCATGAAAGTACTTGTAGTTGTTGCAGTGGTTGCCCTGATTCATGGCAGTTATGGTAAATATGTATCTTTTTTTCTCTTGGACTATCATAGACAATCTCTTCAAAACATTTGAATGTATTTCTCCTCTGTAATGAGGTATTGGTTTAATATTCAAGTCTGGTTCTGATCTTTTTCACAAATATATTCATACACTTGCTGTCCCTGGGTTTTGTGTGTGTGTTTTATTTTTTTGTTGTCTCTGTGTGTGCGTGTTATTTGTGTGTGTGCGTGTGTCTGCTTGCCTGTCTGTTTGTTTTGTTTGTTTTTCCTCTGGAGGAAAGCTTTAGTTTCTCTTCTGTGACAGAAGAGAAACTAAAGCCCCTAGTGGTTTACAAGACTTAGACTAAAACAGGAAATGTTGGTGGAATTATCGAGGGACTGACAAGAAGAACAATTAAATATTTTTATGTATACATATATGCCAAGGCCTGTTTACATAAAACTCCCATCTAAACTGTGAAGAAATAATATAACGGGTTGTGTTGTGCAAAACTCTTATGTCGTCATTAATGTCAGTAAAGCGGAAGAACCTGTTGCTGGTCATGTGGCCATGGTGACTTTGAGAGTATTGGCAGTTTTCCAGCAGGAGCCTGAAATAAATGTCAGGAAAAGGGAGAGGTTGTTTTGAAAGTGTTGCCCAGAACAGCAGCTAGATTCCCTGTGCAGGTCAGCACGCCTTCACTCCAGAACCCCCTGCCTGTTCATGTTATGATCAATAACTCACATCTGTAATCTCTGTCCACATGCAGCCACTTTGCTCATTAAGGGGCCGACCGAGCCAGTTCTGGAGGGAGAGAGGATCACACTGGAGTGTCAGTACTCAGACTCTGAGTTCAACATCAGCCAGGTCCACTTTGAGATCTTCTCCCAGGTGAGCCATGGGAATGATTGGGTGGGTGTGAGAGGAAGTAGAGAAAAGATTTTCCTCTCACCGTGACGTTGGCTTGCTTAACACACTGCAGTTTTTGTATGAAAGGCCAAACTGTTTTGTTTTAACCCTTGTTGTAGTGGGAAAAGAAGATGACTTGTTTTGATGTTATTTTTATTATATATTTATATATTTTATATTTATTTATATACATTATTATACAGGCTGATACTGTACATGAAAAAAGAAGACTGAACAATGTGACATGTCATAACATTTATAGCTGACACTAATGAGCAATATCTATCTCTATATAAGCAGTCAAGTGCTCTATGTAAACATCACACAGAGTGCTGTGTGGTTTAATACAGTTGAGTATTGCTCCTCAACATAATGTCATAAGATTATGTTACCTGAATCTGATATCTCAAAATATGTATTTAAGTAGACAACTACCATCACCATTACCCACAACAGTGACCTTTTAATTACCAATCTTTCTCTCTGTCTGCATTCTCCAGTACATAAAGAGATGGCGTCCAGTTTGGGAGCGATCTTGGTGCTATGATTGGATGCAAATCGAGCAGACAGGAGACAGTCTCGTCCTGTCTATCCCTCGTGCGGGGAAATATTATGAGGGGCCCTACCGCTGTGTGTCCGACGCTGAAAATGTGACTTCGCCAGACAACTCCTCCGATGTCTTCGCCTTGAAAGTGCATTGTGAGTGCCTGGGTTGATATGGGTAGGAGCTGTGTAGGGCCTGTCTGCAGAAAGTCTATATTTCCCTTTGGCCAAATAACGAAATCTTAGATTTTTCATGTTGTATGTGTCCTGCAGAGGTCAAAAAGGTTTCTGCCTGTCTGACAATAAGCTAGACAGAAATGTGACTTGCAAATGAGACACACAGCTTCTAAATTTCACTTTCCATCAAGTGCGTGGTTTAACCTAGAATACTGAAATGACTAACAAAACAGGAAGTCAAAAAAACACCTGAATGTACATTGGTAAATAGTCTACGTAAGGAGACAGAACCGAGAGACAGAGAAACCTTGCAATTTTCCTCATATTTCCAAACAGCAGGAGGTAAAGACAATCTTTCAGACACTGTGGACACAGCTTTCTTCACAGTGAGAGATAGAAAAACACATGAATAGTTAATAACACAAGACATATCTATGCAGTGCAGCTGCAGAGTGTGTACAACAAAACAACTGCAAAAAGTACAGATCCAGTGCAAACACTGTGCTACCTATGATACGTGACTGCAGTCATTTAATTTTTTTCTTTTATACTCCAAGCAAACAAAGGCACATTCTCCCGGTGAGGCTCAAGTTAGAAACTATCAGTGTAGGATACACAGTTGCATGAAACGACATCCGTGGCGTAGCTAGTCTGATTATCAGTGTCCTCTATCTTCTCAGTGGCCATCAAATCGACCGTGATGCTGTTTGATAGGCTCCTCAGCCTCATGGGGGGAATCAATAAGAGGCAAAAATTAGAATGGACTAAAGGACTGAAGGAGACAGAGGGGGAGAGAAGCCAGAAGCTGGATGGACGTGGGCCATCTATTGAGATTGAAGAGAAAATGAGCCATTATTCACAACACTGCCTCTCTAAAGACTTCGATAAGATGAAGCCTATTATCATTATTATTGATTGCTTGGTACAGTCCGTACCACTGGGAGGCATTCATACTTGAGCCTATATACTCAAATATACTTCAAAGATCTGAGTGTTTACCAGCTGCTACCATTGCAAATATATGTTCAGTCACGCCCCAAACTTATGAAGAGGCTTCCGCGTACTTTAAATTTCACGCTTAATTAATGCTCGATCATGCTTCCTCATTCCCACTGTGTCTTTAGATATGGGGGAGCTGTCACTGACCAGGGAAGGCTTCACCAGCTACCTGGGTGTCCCACAGGAGTTGAAGGTGCGACGCGGGGATGACGTGGTGCTGAAGTGCTACGCCAGCTCATCAGAGAAGCCAAACTACTACTGGAATAAGAACGTGAGAAAGCCTAAGGAAATGTGCACAGTGACAGTGTCCTCATTATGCTTTTGGAAACTTGTCATTTTCTCTCCCGCTCCCTCGCTCCGATTTCGATGTGACCTCTATTTTTTTCCCTGTATTGTTTCAGTCTCTCTAGGTCCTTCTTTCTTTCTTGGCTTTGCTCAAGCATTCTCTTAATTTTCTCTCCTCTTCAAACTCGTCTCGGTTTCTCTCACTGACTTTCTCAAGCCACTTGTTTCCCCTTCGCCTGTCGTCTATTCATCCCCTACTTTGAAGAAGTACTCTGTATTTAAGTGACCGGTTGGCTTAGGCCCATAACTCGCTGGGGATTGCAGCTTTCCCACTTACAGAGGATTAATAGTTTAATGAGGTCTAGACAAGAGCCAGTCAACCTGAAAACAATTATGCGGATAGATTTCTAATGATTTTTTAGTGTTTGGTTAACCAGTATTGAATTATTCAACTGGGCTCTTCGCTGAGCTAAGGAACCCACGCCCGAGGGAAATTAAGACATCTTGGTGTAAAGTGCCGTAGTGACAACAGGCATGTAGAGCAAGAAGTTGTTGATGAGTCGATACACTGGGCCCTTGTGGTGAAAAAATGGTATTACACTTTCAAGGTGTCAAAATCACCACTGCAGCCACCAGCAAATAACAGGTGTAATGAAGCTATGCTACTATGAAGATATCTTTGGGACAGCCAGACATAATTGCTAAGTTTCCCCTTTTGTTATTCTTCTTGATAAGTCGGCTCGGGGTTAATATGCTTGTTAAAGGGTCACTGCTAATCCGGGGTTTTAAATGGGCTTACAAGTCCAAATCCAATTCAGTGGACATTTTATACTGCTAATACTGTTTGTCCTCAGCATGATCATATGTAGCGCTTTAGGTTTTGTCATTATTTGTTAAATATACAGCAGTGTCCCTTTGATGAAAAATAATAATTATTGGCAGGTCTGTAACTATATGGAGTTGGAATCATTCAGCGCACCTGCGATTATGATTCACCTGTCGATCTATTGCTCCATTTACATAAGTCACAAGACCTTTGGAAGAGAGGAATGACACATTCAAGGAAAGGATGAGATTAGATTAAATTTTAGTGGGAGTGTGTTTGTGTGCCTGTGTGTGTAAGCCCACTGTATGTATGACATGGATGGATACGTGCAGAAAGTGGCATCAGAATGGCCCACTTTGACAGACAGCTGCCGTGGGCACATTGGCCCCCGGTAATGACAGCAGGACAGAGGCAGAAACGGGCCACTGCTTTGGGAGCCAGTGGATTTGCATACAAAATGCTGCTTTGGCCAGACCTGGCCTTTATGGGAAATCCTCTTAATTCAGATCCATTCAAATTGAAATGGACTTTCTTGGCAGGAGCTGCAGCTCCCAGGAGCCAAATCATTTGCATGGTGTAATGTCTTTTTTTTTTGCCCCCTCCTCCACGTTCGTTTGTTTTCCAATCTTTGTGTTTGGCCTATTATTTGTTTCCTCCCATGTCGGGCTCTATCTCATAATAGTGCTGCTATTTTTGTGTCAACAATTCATCCTGCTCCCTTGCCATCTCATTATGTGTTGTGTTAACAGTGTGTTGTTGCGGCATCATTCTTTGCCGATGATGGTGTTATCTGGGTTATTGACTTGTGTCGATGTGTGTTCATTCATTGGGATTACTGTTCAGGTAAATACACTTCATTCAGGACTTTGGGGACTATTCTCTGAGGGCCACACACCAGCAGATTCTGTCAATGCCATTGCCTGTCTCTCTGTTTCTGCCTATCTTGTTCTATTTCATTCTCTCTTTGTACCTCTTTCGTCTTCCACTCATACACAACTCAGCCAAAATTACACTTTCTGCCCCTTTTCGTTCTCTTTCTCTCCTTTACACTCTTCATGTCTGACAGTCTTTCTCGCTATTTTGCCAACTAGCATAGTCTATTCTCCATATCTCTCCTGTGCTCTCAGCTCAGCACAATTTTAATTTGTAGGACTTTTTCGATTCTCTCAGGGCTGCAATCAATCCAGCCAATAAAGTATTTTTCTACTCCCTGCCTTGCTTGTTTGTCTCACTCTCCTACACTCTCTTGTATTTCTCCATGATTCTCTTTCAGGGTGATGACTGGATCCTGCCTTCCTCTACGTTGACGCTGAAGAAGGTGAGCGCAGCGGATGAAGGACAGTACACTTGCATCGCTGAACATCCCTCTGTGGAGTCATTCAGCAAGAGACGCACCATCAGCATCACCGTGCTGCCTGGTAAGAAGAGCCTTTTGTTCTACCTAAACAAGTCTTGTTGTCCTTCATACTGGCTGAGTCTAGACTTGTTGTTCTCCACTTACTCTTTCTCAAAAACTGGTTTGGATTCCTTTGTAACCTTTGGGAAATTCAGCTATCAACATCCCCTAAGCAAAAACAATATTCTATTTCCTCTTTAATCAGCCACACAAAAGTGAATGTGAGTTTTGTGTGGGTGCAATTACATCATCACGAACGTATGCAGAAGTTATCATACTCTCGGAATCAGTATAGGGTTGACGTTTAATTTATCTGCACAAAGAAAAAAAAAGTTGGAAAAAGGTTGTAATACTCACATACTATACTCAATAACAAAGAGGTGAAGACATTTTAAAAAAGCTACTCACATAAAACAGAAAACTGTCACCAACTCTAAAATGTCAGATGAAAAAAGGTAAGATGACACTACAGGACATTATACATTTAAAATAACTTAAATAAATGGCAACGACAGAACTGCATCAACTTTAAAGGATAATAATAATATAATAATATAAAAAAAGAACTGATTTTACCTGACCTTTAATTCTCTTTTGACGGAATAACAGTTTTTCTTTGTCTGAATCTGTATGACTGACAAACTATGTTATTTCTCATGAAATGCGAAGATTGTATTCAAGCGGAGAACTAATTTCATTACATTATAGCTAATCCAATTTACGGCACTTCATCTGTCTTCATCATCTTTATTAGTGACCTGTGAGATGACTGCACTGTGTTAATGCACTGCAGTTTTTTAAACACCGTCCTCTCACCAGTTAGGATTCATAAGCCCTGTGATTTCAATCGTTGAAATTATGCAACCTCTAAAAATGCAATTAAGCCAATGCATGTTATTTATTATGGTAGAGTTATCTTATTACTGCTGCAATTGACTCGTTGGTCACTGCGCTCCACAGTGTCTCCAGTATTTTCTCTCATGTGCTAATTAAAGCGGTAATAATTTCTAGATGCTGTAATAATATTTGATCATCCTTGAAGGTATGGTGAGCAAATGTTGCATGTCACTGCTGTTGCTTTGAAGTTGCACTACAATGGCAGTACAAACCTTTAGCAAACATTTCTGGTGCAGATCTGTGTGACTCCAGATGCCATACATATGGAATTACTGGATATGTGAACAGATGACGCATGTGTTTGTTGCTGCCATAATCTTCATTTTTAGTCTTTACTACTCTAAAGGAAAACCATAAGGTCCATGAGATCCACAAATGTTGTATATAATTATGAAATGTATGCACATGATGGGGATAATTAGCCAGTTCTTAATATTGTAAAAGGCAGACTTCTTAAAGATTGACGCTGTGTACGCCAGTATAACCATCTGAACTCCAGACAGACACTCTTCCACAAACAAACAGGAGGTTGCCTTTCGAAGCTTTGCCTCAAGGCGGGAAGCTCATAGTTTTGCTGATTTCAGAGTCTGTGTGATGCATGTCTCCCTTCATGTCTGACTGATTTGTCCCACAGAGGATGCTCCATGGTATGAGTCTAGTAATGGCCGTCTCATGTTGATGACCTCTGCGGCGGCTGTGTCTCTCCTGGTGTTCATCCTCTCCATGAGTGTGTTCCTGTGCCGCAGGGCCAAGCAGACCAAGACCAGCAAGGGACCAATGTAAGAAACAACTGTCTGTCAGTGTTTGTGTCTGTTCCTCTTTCATAATAAGCAATCACTTTGTTCTTTACTTGTGATCTTCATAATAGATCATATTCAAAATCTGATGGATGACTTCTGAATGCGAGTGGAAGTGTGTGCCTGTGTGATAGTTTGATTTCTTTACGGCACTTTATCCACACTCACCTTGCTATTTTCCTTAACTCAGCCCCAGTCTCTCCTCGTACAGTTTGACTTTATATTACGGATATGGTTATTGCTTCAATACTTCATTCTGTCTCATGTGATAGAACCAAGGCCATTTCAGTTACAGTGTGTGTATTTTGGAGTGTGTGCACCTTGGTGTATACTTCACCTTGTGTGCTTTATGTATGCCAAGTGTTCTTGCAGAAAACCTTCCCATACATGTGCAGACTACT
The DNA here is from genome assembly GCF_004916995.1 of Morone saxatilis. NCBI lineage: Eukaryota > Metazoa > Chordata > Actinopteri > Moronidae > Morone > Morone saxatilis. Next base: position 18,662,148 of record NW_023339807.1, on the reverse strand, counting down.
GCCTGTGGACTTTTATGTGTTTTAAAAGACGTTATCCGCACTGAATATTAAAGTCTATCTCAGCAGGTTTGACCTACTTGACCCCATCCTTGATCTCTTTCATGCTCCCTCCTCTCCCATGTGCTTCCACACACATCTGCTAGTGAAAAGCTTGGGCTAATAGGAGCAGGTTTAATTTTGTGATAGTATATCAAGTATAAAAAAATTATACAGCAATCATAAGAGCATTAGTTGAAGTCCCATTAAATCTGTTGCTGACAGTATGTTAATGTGCACCATGACCCCATACAGCTTCGCTCATTAACTTCTTTTCCATATGGGCTGAAATAATTACATTTCCAGCTTCCTGCTTCATACATGATTTCTGTGTCTTTGTGGTGGCATTGAAGAAAGATTAATCCTTACAAGTGTGGCTGGGCATGTGTGCATAAAAAGAGAGACATAGAACAAAAGAAAGAGAAATGGACTTTCACAACAACAGCCAGGTGTGGCTCCATTGCTTGGTTCTAGTCTATAATTTCCTCACTTATACTTTTCTACTGCCTACTGGGAGGTCGATATACTGATAATCATGCTCTTCTGTCTTTCCTCCTCTCCCTTTCTCCAGTGATGACCGGTCTCAGAAAAAGCCCATCTACAAAGCCAGTGTGGAGTCCCTACCCTCCACCTGCGGAGACAAACAACCTCTGGTGTGACTGCACAGGCAGGTGGAAGGATGAGGAGGGGGGGAGAAGATGGAACGAGAGAAGAGGAAGATGGAGTGGGTGGCCAGAAAATGAGCGATAGTTAGAGAGGGAGGAGATGGTGTATGGTTATGGATGGTCACATTGGGGGAGGAGAGAGGGAGGAAAGGAGGGAGGCAAAAAAGGGACATTTGGAGACTGTAGGGAGAGCAAAATCAAAATCAGTTACAAGCTGGGTGTAGAAAAAAAAAAACCTGAAGGGCAAATGATTGCTTTAGAGACACAAAAGCTACTTTGCTTGTGGGTGTATGCTGCAGTTATGTATCTTGGACAAAAAGGTGGGCAATTTCTTTTCATTTATTCAAAAGTGTGGAAAATGGTGAGCTACATTCTTAGCAAAATGATGCAGGATGAGCCGTGTGTACCGCAAGAGCTGTAAAGATTCACATGGATTTCTCTCCTTTCTGATAAAAACATAATTGCTCAGCTGTGTATTATGAATGAATCATTTGGGTAATAGGACGTGGTTTTATTTTGTTGCTTTTTTTCCCTTTCAACCTTTCAAAAACAGAACCAGCTCAAAGCATCTATGCGAAGGTTATTAGAATCTCTTTACTGTGACAGCCCTCAAGCACATTGCACTCTACTATTTTATTTACTATATGTATGATTTCTTTGATTAAAGATTTATTATTAAATGGCTTTCAGAAAATATTATTTACTGTTCTCGTGTGCCATTGATTTTGTTCAATTTTAGTGATACAAAAGAGGTTGGGGAGTATTGACAACATGGTGAAAGCCGGACATGCATGCTCGCTTGGTCGCACATCTCCTCGATCCAATGCCATCTCAGACTTGCATCAGCTTGTTTACCAACCTTTCCCTTCAGTCTGTAAGACCTTACACTGAAGCAATGACCTTTACTCAGAGTACTGTGCCTGTGCACGCTTGTGTTTTTCCCCATCTGCCTGTAAGCATAAAACCCATTCTCAATGAGTTCACCTCACAAACACATACATGAACTAAAAACTCACACAGTGAGAATAATAGTCAGGTAACCTTGTAACTTTGCCCATAAATTATAATAGTAGGAAGGCCTTTTAGTTTACTTCGTTAGTTTTGCTCAAGGAGATCATTCCTGAATCATTTATTAATGTCTGGAAACACAGGAAAAGTGTAAAAAAACATCAAAATCCCCCAAAACTACTGCATCTCTGAATCCCTTCAACCAAATGGCACACATTTGGGCTATTCTATGTGATCTTCTTTTGATAAATAATGTAATGTAATAACTTTGTAATGTAATATTTTTTTCACTTCCACGTCTTCACTGAAACAGTTTGGACCCCCCCTGAGGGGGCCCACCTATTGCTTTGAAAACCTCTGAACTAGATTGAGTCTATTCTGATTCCTCCAAAATAACCATCATAGACTACAACTTCATCTTTTTAATTTTCTCCTCTGTTGCCTTGTAACCCTTAACGCCGTGCCACAGCACCATCGCTTATTACCATAACCGTGCTCATAATGCAGAGAATTTCATTACGCTTGTCTGTTGAAGTTATGTTGGGTTTTATGTGGTTTTATTATCGGTGTGTGGTTGACCGTAGGCCGTCGTTAATAATGGGCGAAGCTGCAGTTTAACAATGACACTCCATTAACGGGTGCATGCGCCACAGAGCACAGCCAGGATAATGTTATTAAACTGATTATTCAAACCCCCTGTGCAGCTCGCCTCTGCTGCAGCCATCCTTTGTTAAGCATTTTACAGACTCCTTGTATTTTTTTTCCAACTCCACAAACTTCTGCTTATTTTTTTGTCTTAGGTCAAGCCTAGGAATAAACAGATGTAACCAAAATAGAAAGACTTTTAAAAACTGGTCACGCTCTGTAGGAAAAAATACAATGTTGTAAATTTAAAATGCCCTCCTGCATGTGAAATGCCAGTGAGCACCATTTTTGTTTTGGCCTTTGAGTCAGTCATGAGTGAAAAGCTGTGTGCTCCCAAGTGGGCTTTGGTCCTGGGGCTTCATCCGGTTGGCCAGAAAAGACAAGATTATGTATCAGGAATTTCACACAGTGGAACTGTCCCTGAGGTACAAGGCTCTGGTTGGGAGGGAAAGAAGTGTAGTTTACAGTGACATTTTGACCTTGATAGTGCCTCATGGATAAACCGCCGGACAACAGCTTAGGGCGATGCAAGAGCTCTGCAGAGAATACAGAGCAGCTAGAATGTTCTGTCTGATGCAGGCAGGCTCCTAATAGGATAGGGGTGTAGATCTGTGACATTTGACTCTGGCAACTCCTCACTAGTGTCAACAGTTAGTCCTGGTAGCCCTCAGTGCACTAGCCTACATGTGCAGGTGAGTTATACCAAAGATGACACCTCACTGACTAACGCATCAAAGTGCCAGGCATTTGTAACTGTATGCCATCGCCCACTGGTGTTCTCGTCACGGTCACTTGGTTTTGTATGTGCATCCTGCATATGTTGTGTCAAATGGCTGAAAATGAAAGAGTGGAGTTCGCTGGAGAAGCAGGTGTTTTCCCCTCATTACTTCCTGACAATGCCCCATCTGGTGCCGGGGAACTGCTGCCACTGACTCCCTGCCAACCAGGGAACAAACACTTGCAGAGAAGCTGACAGGGAAAAATGGGATGGGGTGGGAATTCGGGGAATGATTGGGGCAGATATTATCCTCGCCAAAACAACAAGGTTAAAACTTGCCACGAGAAAAAAAATCACTTTGCGTAGGGACCCTGAAGCTGAGACTTGAAGATTTCACACAGATCCACAAGTCATGGTCAGATATGAGGCGTGAGTTCAAAGTAACTTCATGGAAGCGAAGGGTAGAAATATTAATATTAATGCTAATAGACTGCTTTGATGCCTTGCTGCCTGAACCTTTCTGACTGTTTGAGCCAAATTGACCAAAGTGTCTGGAGGATTTGTGACAGATGAGAGAGAGGCCAAAGCAGATTTTAAACCCATGACGTGCTACCCTTAATGTTACCTGAGGGGGGCGCCAAAGATACAGTTTCAAAAAAATGCCTTCAAGCCTTGGAGGCTACAAGCCTATGGTATAACACTAGATTAGGGGGAAAAAAGAGATGTGGAAAGAGAAACAATTTTCATAATGGAGCAGCGCTCTCTGACTGGAAAACACAATTATGGGCAAACTGTGGCCACAGCATGAGGGTAAAGTTAAAGAGCCCCTTTAGCGGGACCTAATAGGCCCTGACTACAGATGAGCAGAAACACTGGCTCGTCCAGAGCACAAGTTTTTGTTCCGGGCCATTACTGTCATTGTGAACGGTGATTTAACCGAATACACTGAAGTCTGCTCCCTGCTCTCCTTGATGAGTCCTATGCACATTTTAGAGACAAAGCAGCTTCTGCAAAATAGTGTCCCCTCAAAACACCTTGACTGCTGCACACATTCTGAGTTGTCAGTTTTGATAACTGAATAAGCAAATGATTAAAGAATCATCTTATAGAAAACAATTGAATTGACTTAAAATGTAGAAAGGGTAAGTTACTTGATTACTGAATGAATCAGCACACATAATCCATCCATAATCATCTTCAAATTGACTCCAGAATACAATAAATTATTGCATCATGATTGTCTCTTACAAAAATAAACATGTTTCATTTTCGTCATCTTAATCATTGTGCCACACAGCCTTTTCGGTGTGTGGAACTTGAATTTAAAATAAATTGGTTATTTGCGTCGGAAAATTAATGTTGGTTATCAATCACATTTAGAACAAATTGATTTCAATTAATTGGAAGGTGCAGCCCTTCTTCCCTCCCCTGCTCTCCTCCTGTATAGCCTATTTCTTTTCAAAAGCCCAACCCATCTTTCTCATCCGCACACCCCTCCACCTGCTCTTGCTCTCTGCAATTGGTCGGAAACACACACAAGCCCGCCCTTATTGGCAAGCTTTTTAAATATATTAACAATGTAAAGTAACCAAGAAAAACCGGCCAAGCAATCATTTTCAGCCATCCAGAGGGGGAGAAAGTGTGTGTGTGTGAGAGGGAGCATTACTATGTAAAGACCTGCTGTTACGCACTGAACGCTTGATAAAATACACACTCGTTCACGCACAGTCGCCCGCTGCGCGCACCCACACACACGCACGCACACACACATATACACAGACGCTGAAGGCGCTGTCGGGAGAGTGAACCTGCGGGTTCATGTCACTCTGATTTCTCCAAGGAAGAGGAATACTGAGGAAGAGATCAAGAGGGAATATCAGCTACAGCGATGGCTTTCGCGACCGTGTGGAACTACTGCGTCCCTCTCACCATCATCACAGTCGCCTGCTTGGTGCGCACCGGTAAGGCTCGAACCAGAGAGTGAATGAGTGTGATGTGAATGAGAAGAGTGTTAAGCTGTCGCGATGTGGTGGTGCTTTTTTTTCCAGTGCAAGTTTGCCTAAGTCCTCCAAGAAGAAGCTGAATAACGCCTAAAAAACGCACCTGGTCTATTCTGACTTACCAGGCTGTGAAAAGAGGCAAGGAGGAGCTCACCGCGGGACAAAAACACGTGCAGATATTCCAGTTTACAATCATGCTGCGGACCACTGTTAGTATTCACCGCTGGCTAATCACAATCGTTTGCAAGTCTGGGCTCCATCCGTATTGCTACTTCGGTATGAGTCATTGTGTAGACCACTTCTCGGAACTGTTAAGCTGGAAAGACCCCAAAACACCTCAAGACGAAAGCAAAAGTGAAGGCGCAGGCACGTTGTCACTTTTTGCCCACGCAGAAATATTTTATGAAATGGTCCACAGTGCTCTGTTGACCCTCGTGCGTCACAGCATGCTGATTATTCTCTCCGGACAGACCGTGATTGGGATTTATTGTATCATAGCTGCTGTGTGAGACGGGACGGGACTCCCGAGAGACGCATACAGCCATGCATGTAGAGAGCTCCGATTGAATATTCTGACAGCCACATGACCGCTCATAACAAATGCCCGCAGTGGACCAGAAGTGTGTGACACACCAGACCCAGCAGTGTTGTTTGTTACTGCTTTTATATTCTGCAGTAGTGTGAGAGGACTGAAAGGACCTTTGAGACCTCACCTTATCAGATACAATAACGTCTAACAATCTATTACAAAGCCTTATTAATGGCACCTGCAGTGCCTTTGTTGCTATTGCTATTATTCTTCCCACTGGAACATCTCAGTCTGGGATAGTCCTGCATCGCTCCCTTATAGGCACAGTAGATTTTATGGTCACTACCCTATAACAAGTGCATCTGCTGCAAAAATAAGGATTTGGATTAGGCTCAATCGTGACTCTGAGCAACTCCAGCCTCGTAGTATTCTGTGCCATCTGCTTGTGAGGTGGCACAATACAGACTCATAACAAACCTTATTAAATTCCACCCAAAGCTTCAGTGATTCTGACTGAACAGGAATGTAAACCAAGAAGTGCACACAGATGTTGCAGCACTGTTTTTTGTCTTGTGGCTGCTGTATGTGACCTATAGGGCTTTGTTTACGTTGTCCTGAGGCAGTGAAAGGGTTAAGTGCTAGGTCGGATATTGTCACAGTCAGACCTGTTCTGTGTTGTTGTGGTGATGTCTCTTTTAAACAGAGAGCTGCCCTGATACCGTCCTTAGCATGGCTCGGCCTGTGTATTGATTTCTTCCTTGAGTGTCTCTTTGTGTGTATCTATTTGTATGTCTGCTCCTGTAAGAGTGGAGGCTTGATTTATATGCACAAGTATGTAGGCGTATGTATGTCATTCTAACTGGAGTACTGTATAAGAGGTTTGTGTGTATCTGTGTGTGTGTGTGTTCGGGTGCCCATATATGAATAGGTTTGTGTGTTGCCTGTACATGTTCTTTATGTCTGTGTGTCTGTGCATACGCGTGTGTGCTGCTTACAGTGCTGGGTTTTGCCTGAGCTGCAGGCAACCTCAGCTGGGGGCTGCTCACTGATCACTGTCATTAATCTAGCCACTGACAGGGGCCGGGAGAGACAGGGGGCCGGTGGGGGTTGGAGGGGTGTTACAGGCAGGGGGTGGATGGAGGAGAGGAGGGAGAGAAAGCTGTGTAAAGATGGTCTGTTTGTGAACGCCTAGCACACATGCACATATACTGTGCATGCGTTAGAAAATGTATTAGTGATAACTAATCAGCATGTCTTGGAAAAGTAATTTTAAAAAAAAGGAAGAAGGAGAGGAACGGTGGGAGGGGATGGGGGTTGGTGGTTGTTATTATGCCAGGATAGAGATGGACAGATTGATTGGACGGATAGATGAGTAAGTGGACCTATAGATTGAGAGGGTGCTGTGAAGATAGTGAGGCTGGGAGACTTGGCCCTACTTTGAAGAACGAACGAGAGACAGAGGGATGGAAAGATGGAGGGAGCAAGAAAAGCAGAAAAGAGAGGAAGAGTGAGAGAAGAAAGGCAGAAAGACTTCACAGTGTGTCTGACGGGCAGGCCTGAGGGACACACACACACACACACACACACAATCACTCACACACAGAGTCAGCGCTGTGTGCTTGTGCGCTGAGTGCATGGCTTTGTGGGGGTGTCTGATCCACAGCAGCTGTGGGCCAAACTTACACCCCACGTACAGTAACAAATGCTGTTAACTCCACCTCTACTATTGCCCACCCATAATCACTTCCACGCATCCCTCCATCACTTCCATTCCTCCACCTCCTCCCCATTCCTCTCCTATCCCTCCATTACCACCTGCACACTCGCTGTGTGCATTAAATCACCTCCATTTGTTTATTTGAATGTGTGCAATGAGAGCCATCCGTTTGAGCTTGTTCCCCATCATGCTGTTTGGACCTTGGCTGGGGCTTTGGCGGTTGAAAAACGGCAGCAGTTGGACGTACTTGTGGGAGGAGATTTGAATACCAATTATAGCTGCTATATGTGTGCAAGCGCACACACACACACACACAGAGGCCATGCATAAATCAATGTCGCTGTGAGTCACAGAAGGGAGGCCTGGCGTGTAAACACAAACATCAAGGGAAATGCTGCACACACGAAAACAAAAAATATGGATGCACATGAGCACACACAGGTGAAGAAACACACATACACCTTGCCTGTAGAAAGCTTACGTTGTACATTAGAGTTTCTTTTGAACGTAGGAATGAGACTGCTAATGCATGAGTTTGTCTGAGCCCAATTGCAGTTTTTGATGCTTGTCAGAGGCAGTTTGCATCATGCCAGAGTTAAGATTGCCTCTTTACTTTCTTCCACATTGCGCCGGGGCTTGCTATTTCAGCGTGGTTCTTTGTTCTCTAATGCGCTGAAAAAGTCTTCACCATAAGCCAAGATTTATCCTTTGATCCAAACCTTGGAGGATAATTCACCCCCAAAATAAAATAAACTTGTCGACAATTTAATTAAAAAAGAGCAAGACCTCCCTTCCTTGCTCTCTGCCCTGCCATCTGCTGGTTCACGGTGTAAATTTGACCCCAGCGCACAATCAGATTTCAGTGTTACATTACATTTTTTTTGTGATACCCTGTCTTTTGTAGGTCTAAATAATTGGACAACCTGAACTTGGCAGACAGTGCTGGCATGCCCGTCAGCACAAGAGAAGCAGAAATGAGGCTTTTTTAGAAATACGCTGCCTACTGCTGTCGTGCACAGCCCTGTTTGATCAACTGATGCAGTCTTAAAGGGTCCTGACAGGGTGGCCCACTATCTCAGCTGAGCAACTGCCTCGGCATAAGCTCCATAAACAAATTGGACTGTGTTGCTTTTTGGGCAAGTCATGACTGAAAGAGTTACGGAGCTTAGTGTGGGCTGGTTTTATTCTCCCCTGGGCTTTTATGGGTCCATTACTCAGAAGCAAAAGAAGTTCATAGGCTCACCGTTTAGTGCAGGTGATGTATTTTACAGTAATTATCTTCTAATCTGCCCCCCAGTCTTCAACGCAATCCATAACTCCTTGTTTTGAACTGCTTTTGTTTCACACCATGATTGCACCTCAATGACTCCCTCCAGCATTATAGACCAGTTCCAGAGATGATTTTATTTTTTCATAAACTTGAATAGAAATAAAGGGAAATAAGAGATGACAAGTCATTCTGTTTCTACTGGAAGGACATATATGACGTGGTCATCACATATCCCTTTTCACATCCTGTTTGTACTGTGTTTCAGTCTGTTTTGTCCTCATGGAGAGGGTCATGTATAAACAGAACACATGAGGCACAATGATTGAAAGGGCCACATAAAGCCACCAATTGGTAATTTAAGCCTTATATCTCATTTGACCATTTGTTTAATTGTCCATTAGTGAAACTTTCTGTCAATCTAATCAGGCCAGCGCTAATGTAGAAACACTCTTTATGACTACCACCTCATCTCCTTCCCATTACTATTCCCCAGACAGTGCCGCTTGTGATTATCATAATGGTGATCTATGTCGTCCTTATGTGTCGCTCTGTGAGAACAACTGGCGTTTCACCAACTTTGCCGCTGAAGTTTTTTTTTAATGCTGAGTAGGATGCCAAGGACGTCTCCTCCATTTGCTGGCATCCGGAGCCTGCCAATCAATCCAGTGCTCTAAACTCCACCCGATCTGATTGGCTCAGTGCAAAAGCTAAACGCCCTCCCTGGGTGCAGCTTTCCATACCGCAACCTGATGTCCCCTGAGCCAGCAGCTTTTCTCCAGCTGCTGACCCCTCTCGCTGTATATTTGTCTTTGCCATGGGAGTGTGAAATCAGTCAACAGTGATTCCCTCCACAAAAAGGCAGTTGCTATGTGTTGTTCCTACTGGGGTACAAGGTGTACTTATGTTTTAAGCCTTTCAAAGTTGAATTGCAGTCGGGGGAACAAAGATGAAGAGAAAGAAGTGATCCTGTGTCTGAAAAAAAAAAAACATTAAAAACACTAACGCCATGGGGTGAGCATTCCTCGCTATTGGTGACACAGTTTCCATGACTAAGAGTAAACGTTTATACCTCCCGCTTGGCCCTGAGCTTGTTTAACACCCTCCCTTGCTGCTGTGACACCTGTCTCCGTAGCTCCCGCGGGGTGCAGCGCTAACGTGTCCAGACAGCGGCCTCCAGTAATGCCGGTAACCAAGGTGATTATCCCCACTCAAGCACTACGACGGAGCCCTCACTAGCTGTGATTGGACGAGAGAGGCTGATTGAGCTGAAAAGGGCAAGTGCCTAAAATTGAAGAGCTGGAAAATGTGTACTCTGTCAGCGCGGAGGCTAATGCACATCCTATCCAGAAGACTTGATGTAGAGATAAAACGAGGGGAGCATGGGTGGTAATGAGGTGCTCGTCCAGGGTTAAGGAGGATCAGTAAAGGACTTAAACCCAGGTGAAACTGTCAAGGCTGGGCACGGAGGTTGCCAACAAGACCAGATTTCCCTTTACCCTTGGGAGGTCTGTGTGTCCAGTGGAGGCTAGCTGATGAAGAGTGACCAGGCTTAGCTGGGGCACCGAGGGACTGATGGGGTCAGAGAGGGAGAGTGAAAGAGAGAGGGGGAGAGAGCGCGAGAAGGCTGGCTGCACAGTGTATAAAAGAGTGAAGGAAGCGAGCGGGGGAGGGGGGAGTGCCAGGGGCAAGCGTCACAGACCAGTGAAGCAGGGATGAGTGGAGCAGGGGAGAAAGTCAGGAAGAGAGGAGTCCAACAAACAAGTGAATGATTGCAGGATTTCAGCTCTAAAATGGAAGGGTGTTAAAAAAGGAAAAAAAGACAAGGGAAGGAGAGCAACCCCTGCTGTGCTCAATGACGGACTTTAAAGGCTAAAATAATGTGAGGAAGGAGGGAAGGGTGAGATTAAGAAGGTGTGACCAACACAGAAAAGTATAGGCTGCTGGTGTGAGAAGAGGTTGAGGGTGAGGAGGAGGGAAGACAGAGAGATGGATGGTGATACACAGAGATAAAGACGGAGAGAGGGCAAGCACTGTGTAGGTGACCACACCACAGAGACAAGGTGTCATGATCAATGAGGTCACACACACACACACAGACACACACACACGCAAACAAGTATTGAAATTGTTTCCCAGCAGCACATGGCCAATCCTCCCACTTCCAGAAAAGCTACACGGTGTTTCGGCTCAGAGAATTTACCACCCACACACGCGCAGGGCTATTCATCTGTCTGCCATTTAGAATCCTTCTTCGTATCGTCGCCATTAATAGGTTTGCTTTGATGAGATTGTCAGATGCTGAAAATTGCAAGTCAAAGCACTACACTATCTACTGGGAAATCAGATGGAGATTTTCAGACGGCGGACACAACAATGCTGAAGAGGTCTCAGATGAGTTTTCTATCTCAGAAAACCCTTAAAATGTCTCTCCCACGAGTGGCAAATTCATTTGAGCTATGACCATGTCTGGCATAGATAAAGTAGTAGTGTCACTTGCAGTAGTTTCATAAACCTCAGTAAGGAATTTTTTTCTGTTTATATTGTATTCAGACCTTATTGGGTCATGTTAACAAATGTTTGAAGCATTTTGAAAGAACATTTGAAGCTGGGAGTAAAAAGAGGATGTTGGCTTAATAGAGAATGGATTTAGTAAGTAAAAGATTATCACAGATTATCTTTGCAAATGTTACAGAAACGAGACAGACACGTTCTAGTTAACTGTATGCACTTTAAAATCTAATGCTATCACTCAGTGAAAGACAAGTGATAACAGTGGTTGCCAATAGATAAAACTCAGATTGTGCAGCGGCTTCACTCTGGACGGATGCCAAGTGATTGTTGACACAGCTACTAAAAAAAACAAATGTACTGCAGTTTTCACGATACTTCCCTGACACACCCCTGCCTACACTCTCTCAGCTGCTTGTACCTATCAGTCTATTGTTCTATTTATCTCTTTCTTAGGCCTATGACAAGAGCTTCAACAACAGGAGTAGTAAGCTTTGATCCACTTCATTAGCAAACCGCAAACAGCCATTAATTATAGGCAATTAATTAGCAGCACATGAAAACAATCCTGGAAAAGTTGGCCACATTCTAAAACCCCCAAGCATTTGTAGGAAGGAAAGCGTGAGCGAATGAGATGGAGAAAGAAAGAAAGAAAGAAAGAAAGAAAGAAAGAAGGAAAGAAGGAAAGAAGGAAAGAAGGAAAGAAAGAAGAAAAAATGAGGGGAATAAGCCTGCAGTCATGCTTAATGTGCTGGGCCAAGATTTACCGCAATGATTTGCTGGGCTCTTTTGAGATTCATAAGGTCATCAATTCATGCTCTGCTCTCAGCAGGGCAAAACAAAAGTGAGGCTATGCACTGTCTGCACTGAAGTAAAGAGAAAAGAAAAGAAGCCGGGCCAAATTGGATTGGTGCTGCGATTGTTTCTGCAGAGATTGTTACAGTTGGCAAGGCCACTTAAAAAGTGGCCAAGCACCAATGACCTTGAGGAAAGCTCTGGCTAATTCTCTCCCAGGAGTCATTTTCTCCTGAGCAGCTGAAGGGGCATTTAAGTGCAAGACTGCCGATTCACCTTATGGCCGTTAACAGGTAGTACAAGTCCTCTCCCCTTGCCTCCCATAATGTGCACCAGCAGATTGAAGCGGTGCTTTGACTCATGTCCACAGACGTGTTCCTATCTCTGTGTCCATCTGTCGGGTGAATAATGTTATCATGGACTGCAGAAGGACCATGTCTCTCCTCTCTGGCCATTGCAGTAGAGGAGTGGAACAGCCGTACAGTCTGTGATACTGAATAAGTTTGACACAGGCCTTGGGCATTGGGCGCAGTTGCGGAGAAATGGTGGTTCATAGCAACTGCCACCCGCTGGGCCATACTAGTTAACTGAGCTGTGAAGCAGCTTGCAGAAGCCAGTGGGGTTCTGTGGTCAGTACCAAAGTCATTTTTAGCGTTTGTGGTCTCCGTAGCCATGGACAGCAAGTGTTTTTTGTGTCTGAAATGTAGATCCTACAGTTGACAGCTGCACAGTACACACAGCATGACACTGTCGCCCCTTGACTGCATATACAGTAACATACTTTATTGCAAGAGAAACTAATAAAAGAAAGCTGTGGGGGAATGTGCTTTCATTCTTGATTATTTTCTTTTTCCCAAAAGCCAAGATGGCTGCCATCTGTTCTCCCCTTTATCAGAGCAACTCTGTCCGCTTGACTCTGACTCTTTTAGTCACCAAGTTTCCAGTTTGCTGTATATCTGATCTCAAATGACCCACGATACGTGATTTTACTTTTTAATATATATAAATAAAAATGATATTGTGCTCTGTATTTGTTTTATTTATTTAAATATTAAATTACAGACATTTTTACAAGTGCTTTGCATCACTGTTAGAGAGACTTGCATAACAGTGTAAACTTAATTTGCATGCAAGTCATTATGAAACAATTTTTTTTGTTATGCTTTTTAAGGCAGGAAATTGAGGCTGCCAACAAAGATGAAGA
>NW_023339807.1:18647701-18649028 GCF_004916995.1 Morone saxatilis | reverse complement strand
TTTTGTACATAGTTTCATCGATGTTGGAGTATCACTGCTTTTTAAATTCCTATGGTGTTTTATTTCTGTAGTTTAATTTTCCCATTAGTGAGTCTCTATAAATTCGCTTTTCCCTCCACCAGCAGAACTCAAATCCATGCTGTATGTCCATTTTATAGTTTTCAGTGGTGAGTATTGTTGTCATATACGAGGTAGTTAGTGGTGGCTGTTCCACAAAACTACCCATCACTCAAGTGAATTGCCTTAGATGAAATTACTGCATTTATATTGAATAGGGCAGAGAATGTGGTGAGTAAACTATGTATGTTTTGAATATATTGAAACTGTTTGTAGTTATGGGGTATATCGATTGCACTGATTTTCTATATTTCGATTTCATGTTGTTTACGACAGAAGGCATTGTATTCTTGTGTTTTTTGTAAGGGCGAGTGTTGTTAAGGGCGTCACAATAGTTCCTGCATCTCTGGCGCACATTACTATGTCAGTTCTTATTCAGATATTAACTTGAGTCATTCTTGGACGCGAATATATCTTTTATTAATTGAGAGTTTTTTGTTTTGTCATAATTTTCAGTTGTTGGTTATGATTCATTCTATACTCATCTTTTTTTTTTTTTTATTTATGAATTTTGCATTGACTTTTTTGTTTCATATGTTTTTTTGATATGTTACCAGATAAAGATCAGAACATCAATGTATGGTTTAGGAGGTGTATGATCTTTTTGTGTTACTACCAATGTTATCTTCAGTATTTGCAAAATACATACAAAAATAAAGTGGTGAGCTCATTCTTCTATTGGGTTCTTTTTATCACTTAAAATATTCCATCCAACATTGAAAAAACGCAAGATCCAGAGTCAATTTTTTGCTACAAACTTGTCAAAATGTTCTCGACCACAAAAAGTGACACATTAACCCGATGTGGGCGAACTCTCTTCTGTGTAATGTCAGTTCATCCAATCCTGATGTTAAGAAATTTACTTTTGCAGACTACCTCTCGCTTCTGATTGTTTTAGAAAAGTAAATTTCTTAACATCAGGATTGGATGAACTGACATAACAGAAGAGAAGTTGCCCACATCTGGTTAATGTGTCACTGTTGGTTAGAACATTTTGGACAAGTTTGTAGGAAAAAATTACTCTGGATACTTGCAGTTTTTTCAATTTGGATGGAATATTTTAAGTATAAAAAAGAACCCAATAGAAAAGAGCTCACACTATTTTTGTATGTATTTTGCAAATACTGAAATAACATTGTAGTAACAATATTACACTTAATTACATTGATGTTCTGATCTTTATTGTATCATTAACTTGAACAAAAGTCAT
>NW_023339807.1:18646792-18647676 GCF_004916995.1 Morone saxatilis | reverse complement strand
TTTTGTACATAGTTTCATCGATGTTGGAGTATCACTGCTTTTTAAATTCCTATGGTGTTTTATTTCTGTAGTTTAATTTTCCCATTAGTGAGTCTCTATAAATTCGCTTTTCCCTCCACCAGCAGAACTCAAATCCATGCTGTATGTCCATTTTATAGTTTTCAGTGGTGAGTATTGTTGTCATATACGAGGTAGTTAGTGGTGGCTGTTCCACAAAACTACCCATCACTCAAGTGAATTGCCTTAGATGAAATTACTGCATTTATATTGAATAGGGCAGAGAATGTGGTGAGTAAACTATGTATGTTTTGAATATATTGAAACTGTTTGTAGTTATGGGGTATATCGATTGCACTGATTTTCTATATTTCGATTTCATGTTGTTTACGACAGAAGGCATTGTATTCTTGTGTTTTTTGTAAGGGCGAGTGTTGTTAAGGGCGTCACAATAGTTCCTGCATCTCTGGCGCACATTACTATGTCAGTTCTTATTCAGATATTAACTTGAGTCATTCTTGGACGCGAATATATCTTTTATTAATTGAGAGTTTTTTGTTTTGTCATAATTTTCAGTTGTTGGTTATGATTCATTCTATACTCATCTTTTTTTTTTTTTTATTTATGAATTTTGCATCAATTAGTAAGTTATGGTCCAGATGACTCAAGTTAATTCTGTAAACTGCTACGTATGTGCCACGGGTCAGGAATGTTGTGTCCTTAACTGCTTAAAAAAAACAAACCAACTATCAATGGCTTTTGGGTATGAAATCAATTAGATTCTAGTGCAGAGTCATTATAATAACATTTAATATTTCAACATATATTTATCACTTCTTATTTATACATGCTTTTCATCTAAGGCAATTCACTTAGTGATGGGGGGG
>NW_023339807.1:18622563-18646692 GCF_004916995.1 Morone saxatilis | reverse complement strand
CCATGCCCATGCCCATGCCCATGCACACCCTCCGTTCATGTGCTCCAGGTGCATGTGTCCGCATGAATCTGCTCCAGCTGATCTGAGAGTTTGCACTGAGAGGGAGACTCTGTGATAGTTGGAAAGACAGCTTTTGGTGAAGGGGAGGGGGAACTTTTCGTTGCCAGGATCGCTTGCTGATAGATCTTTTGGCTAACGGTCTCTCCTGCCTCCCTGCTGCTCGCACCCTGTTCCTGCCTCCTCTTCCTATTTACCTCTTATACTGTAGCCGCAGGCTATAGGGTTGCCAAGACCAGGTGTGGAGAGATAGACAGTGAGAGGAAGCAAAAAGGAGAGAGGGAGGATTGACAGGGCCCAGGTGGCCAGCTTGAATGCCTGTGCTTCTGCTTTCCCCTTCTCATTTGCATAGACAAAATAGTTTTTCCCCTCTGTCTGACTCTTTATTTTCCTCATTCTCTCATTCCATTTTCACACCCTGCATCGATTCATTTCCAATATTATTTTTGTTTTCTCCCCGCCTTCTCCTGCCGCTATTCTTGTTTCTCAGAATAAGTTCTACTTTCACTTCCTTCCTTTTCTTTTAACTTTTTGTTTTCTTTTTATAGTCAATTGCCTTTTGTTTCATTTTACAGTACCTCCAGATTTACCTACTCTCCTCATCTCTCTTGCTCTGGGCTTGCTGAACTGTGCATTTTACTTATATGCTGCTCTGCAATATTCTAGAGGTGGAGGCTTATTTTCACCATACATGCACTTCAGAGACCGTGCAGTCCCCCCAACCATCTCCATTCATCTCCCACCACCTTTTCTTGCTCCCATGACTGTTTTTAACTAACCCTATATCTTCTCTCTCCCTGCCAGCACCCTCCCCTCACTCCCTTTCACTCCTTTTATTTCTCCTGAAGCCTGTGCATAACTTTGTGTTCCCATTATTTGCAGCAAAGCACAGTTTTACTTGTTCGTAATAATTCCCTCATCTACTTCCTCTCGCAGTCTCTCCTGATCAGTCCATCACTCACACACAAACACACACACACACACATACACACTTTATCACTCTCCCCTTTCCTCCTCTATTTTTCTCATCTCTCTTCTGTAACCTCTGTGGCACTTTATCTCACTTATCCATTATGTATCATGACTCATCTCTTCAGCTTGGTCTGTTCATGGCATATTGGCCATTTTACAGTTGTGTGATGTTGTGTAGGTGCGTATTTGAAAGGGGCTACGTAGTATTCTGCTCACACATGCAGGCACATACACATGCATCGTTGTCCTGGCGTTTTTGTCATGCCAAACACACTCCTGACTGGCTCCGCTTGAGCGTGAGCCTAAATTGTGCGTAAGCAAGCATGTGCTTATGCACAAATATATTTTTAAATAATTTGGGTACTTTTTTTTTTTTAGATTCAATATACCCACCTTCCTTTTTAGAGATGGCCTATGCCAGGTTCCACCGAACTATATAAAAGCCCACGTATATACTTCCACATATACAGTTGACAGTGTCTGTCAGATAGCCACACACACATACACACACACACACACAAGAAAACAGCCATCAGGCTCCCTCAGAATTGCTGAATTGAGTTATGTAGCCTGTCAGTCAACTCCCAGCTCCCACACATACACACACCACTGACAGATCCCTTCTACACACACATCAGCCCGTCTGACGGTGCATATTTCGCATGGGGAAGGGACTCAATTACGGCGAAGGTGAAAGAAGCAATAAACACGGTACAGATACAGTGAGGCTCGCTCAGCAGCACTGCAGTCAATCACAGAGCCAGGTAGGTAGCCGCTGCCGCTTTGCTCATCCACTTGTGAAGTGCCGGGAATGGTCAGGGGTGGTAAAGAGAGGGAGGGAGAGAGGGGGGCATGGGGGAGCAAAAACGCTGCCATCCAACCCTCCCGAAAATTATGTGGCTGTAACCAACTTACATGGACCTGCCACTGAGAGGACAGAGAGGTGGGATGGATGGAGGGAGGAGGCAGTGGGAGATGATAACAGCTCACCTCATTTCAGCCCCATATTTACACAAACACACATACCGTACACATACAGGCACACACTTGACCGTCACTGGCACTGTAGCAAAACTACAC
This sequence comes from Morone saxatilis, assembly GCF_004916995.1. Classification (NCBI taxonomy): domain Eukaryota; kingdom Metazoa; phylum Chordata; class Actinopteri; family Moronidae; genus Morone; species Morone saxatilis. Next base: position 18,644,583 of record NW_023339807.1, on the reverse strand, counting down.
GATTTGGTCACCCACTCACACTAGAGGACCAACAGCACAATCACACAAAATAATGCATCATTTGCCCAGGATGCATCTGTTCTTTTTCTGTCCTCTCTCCTTTGTGTGTGTGTGTGTGTGGGGGGCTTATGTGTGAGGCTGATATAAAAAACACCTGGCCTGATTTAGCTGTTGTTGCTGCCATCATTAATGCAGTAGAGTTTGGATATTGTCTGGATAATGTGTACATGTGACTGCTTACCAATACACAATCGATCATTAAACAAGTCAAGACTTCAAACAGCAATTACGAATTTATGACCATCAAAGACAATTTTTAATCTTAGAGATTTGTGCTTTTGACCTAAACATGGATGAAGCATTTTCTGTTAAACCGAATAAAGGATCATTCTGATTTATTACAAGTCAGATCATCTCTATGATAGAAATTGTGCTTACCAGGTTAATTGCTGGGAACATGACGACCTTGCTTAAAGCTTTAAAAAACAAGAGGTTTTAAACCAACTTTCATGTTAGCCTAACTTAATTTGCAAAATGGGCTAAGGCAGAATTATTAACAACTTTCCATTCTAAACACCCACCACAGTTTACAGACTGGCTTTCTGCATTACTTTTAGGGATCATTACTAAAATTTCAGGTGCACTCACATTAGGTTGTTACCTCTAAATAAAGTGGTTCAGATTATCTGCTTAAACTTTTTTTACAACCTGCCTGACCATCTGACCGCTCGTGTTTCATGATCATGCAACATTATCACAATCAATAAAAATGATGACCAAAGCTAAACCCAAGTTGTAATAAACTGGAATTATCCTTTAGGTACCAGTCTCTGGTTGCAGATATCACTAAGCTAGGACAGAAATCTGTTAGTAATTCTTATATTTGGCAGCCTTGGGCGCAAACTGACAGTGGGTTATACCTGGCAGGCTTACTAGAAAAATAGAAAATAAAGAGCTAGACAGCTGACAAAATTCTGCTCCATCTCAGCTGTAACAGGTAACCTGTCCGTGTGGCACAAAGGTGGTGTGTCAAAGAATATACATAACCTCTGTGAATATTTAAATCCTCCAGGTATGGTGATTTACCTGAGGTGTGTTCAAGTAAAGCGTTTAAAATGTGTCTGTATGATCCAGAGAAAACACAGTCTGTCAATGGATCTAACAGACTTTTGCACACTTGTAGTCGGTGAATGTTCTGCCATACACCCACCCACACATACACGTACACACACAGTTCTGAAAAGTTTCCTTCGTGCTCTGCATTCCCAGTCGCACGTAGAGATTCACACCAACAGATGGAGTTCTGTGAATACATCCTCTACACATATGCGGACCGCACAGATGCAGATGAATGAGCACTTACATGAACTCACTCACACATCATACTGTGACAGTTTAGTAGTTGCATTAACAACTTTGCACGAAGCCAGACTTGATAACTACAGCAGAGGTGGATAGAGGAAGAGACTGCCTACTGAGACTCTAATAGTTCCAGCGGCTCTCTCGCTCACCTCAGCTACCTTTTCGATCCTATCTGTCTCCCTCCATCTTTTATTCATTTCTGTTCCCCTCAGCACATCCGTATTTCTCTTTGCCTCCTCCTCTGTCTTCCTCTCTCTCCACCTTGCCCACCTCTGAATTTACCACCAAGGCTTGCCTTTTGGCTATTGCTCCTCCATTTCTCCCACCCTGTGCTTTTTTCCTCTTGGCCCCCGTTTCTCTCTGTCATACTCTCTTTTGCGCTGTCTCTGTATCAAATCCCATTCTTTTGTACTTGGCCAAAACCTCTGTCCCCCTCTTTCTGTTTCTCACTCTCCCTCACACCTTCTTTCAGAAGTTTGAGTTGGCAGAGAGTTGTGGAGGAAAGGCCTAGAGGAAATGGGTGGAAAAAAGTGGTAGGGAGGTCAGGTGTGCCACCAGGGAGAGACGCATACTGTAAAGACCATCGCAAACGCACATTCACCAGCTTTAGATTCATCTTATTAATTGCTTGTGCAGAACATAGGGCTGTGACACTCTTGTTATTGCTTTGTGTTATTAATAAAAAGAGTTACAGAATGAAGGAGCTGGAATCAATAAGCGGGCTTAAAGGGAAATTAAACAAGGAGAGAAGGGGACAGGGCACCGGGACAAACTTGGTGCAGCTCGGACATTGTTATTAGTTGCTGCTGCCCTTTTAATGAGGGTTATTTAACGGGCCAGAAAACAGGCACACACAACAGCCAGCAAAGTGAATGCTGATTTGCAACTGCAAGTACAAACCAAAGTCTGACAAAACTCCTTTTATAGTAAACTGAAAACAATGGGGGTGAAATATGAAGGTACCGGAAAAAGCAAAGAACTTGGCCAAACCCCTCCAGCCTGTTCACCCTTAAATCTTGCCACATTCACTCTCCCTTGTGTTTGTCGTTTGTTCCACATTTATCCTCATTTACCTCTCTCTGCTCTGGGTATTTCTTTATATCTCTTCCTCCTTCTCTCCCCTTTTCCCACAGTGCCTTTCTTTTATGGGAATTGTATTCATTATAGGATAATAAAGGTCTGATTGGAAAGAGTGGACTGGCTTTCAGAACAGCGTGTTTAAAAGCAGGACAAGAGGCAGAGAAAGTGTGTGATGGCAGTACACACCTGAAGTCTTCACTCAAAGACGGCACTGATTTTCCCTCTCAACATTGTGTCAGCGCTGCTGTGGTAGAACAATGCTTTTTACGCTATTGGAATTGAGGAGAATTCTAGGAAATCCGCTGTACTTAACTGCTGCACTTAGCCTGCATGAATGCAACATGGGTTTCAGAGCCACTTTAGCAATGCCATATTTACATCTAACAATTGTCTGGATCCAAGTGTGACACACTTTCAATTATGTGATGTGTCTCCCTTGTGTAAACATAGCACAGAGGTGTAATGTAATTCATTGCAATAAAGACATCTCAAGGGTGGATGACAGAGATGGATAGAGCAAAGCAGTCAGAGAACCGCATCTGCATTGTGTTAGTTCAGCCTGTGTTATCACTACCAACTTTTCTTTCCGTTTTCCCTCCTCTACTCCTAAAACAATGGTGATGTTGGATATAATTGTTAAGTAATGTTTGTATTGACAATTGATTAAGTCATGAGCTGTTATGGCACACAACCAATACTTCACAAACCTTCACACTCAAAAGCATGTACTCATTTCTGCACAATGCGTGTATATGTGCAGTACCAAAACCTGATTTATGTTATTTATATTTATATATATATATAGACTGATAAAATGGCTGAAACAATATATTGGCAGATAGCTTAATGCAGAGGCATCCATGACTGTAATGACCGACAATATATAACTACTTAAACCTAAACAAAAAACAACAGTGTTTTTACAGTAATAACACAGAGTTGTTAAAGTTGCTATTGTTGGTTTTATTACTTTTTTTATTGGTTAAATATTTGTAAAACCCACAGTGTCTGACATTAAGGGTCACGAATAGCATAGATTTATGAAAAAAAAAATAAAGTTGCGAAAATGCCACTGGTCATGGGGCAAAAACATTACCCATGAAAGAAAATTAAAAGCCATTTTTGCTTTTTCTATGAAAAGATGCCAAATGTGGTGACATCATCACTGGTCTCCCTCAGCCACCAGTAATGATTTGTAAAAAGACTATATAACCAGCAGACATTTTTATTACATTCTGGCACAGAAAAGCTCAGTGGCATTTAATTGGAAAACAGTCCAGTAACTGAAACAATACCAACTCTACACTGCACTCCACTACACAGCCGAGAAAATACCCATCCTAGACAACCACTACAACAATAAAAACACAATAACTAATATTGTAAAAACAAATAGTCAAGTGATGAAAGACAGATTGGTTGGGGACAATGGCAGTATCCTTTAAGACAAAGATGTTTGAGCTTCAATTTCATTAGAAATAAAACTAATCTTAGGGTAATGGGTTATTTTTACAGTTGTCCATATAAAGCACCAACAACAGAAACATCTGATATTTGGTGTAAACACCTGCCATGAGCAATAGTCTAACTTCAGGCTTAATAACAGAATTTGTCAAGCACACCTGAAAGCAGTTCACTGAGCTCAGTTCCCTAAGTGGGAGTTTCAGGCTGTCCATTTTGCACATCTATTGAGACGAAACAGTGCGAGGCACTGTCAGCACTGACGAGTCTAGCCTGCAGGTGTTTACAGGTGTAGACAAGTGTGGTGTCCATCCTCTGGGGGGCTAGATGATTCAAAACTGAAAGTGAATATATACAAAAGCAGAAATACCCATTTGCAGACTCGCTGCCAGATCTATTAACTTCTGTGTATGTATTGTTCTGGCAAATTCATCCAAAGTAAGTGTGAAATTTTGAGCAAGGGCACACACGTAATGCCTGTTGGCACAATTATCCAATAATGGATGTCAGCAAATCCCTGTTTGACCTTATTTGGACATAAACCAGACTTGTTTTGTCCTTAATCTGGCATTGGCAACATTCTCTGACAGCTCCACAGTCATTTTTGTACAGTAATTACACACATCCATTACACACTGATATGTTGTGAGCCTATGAGCCTCTTCCTCTCATGCATGTTATTCCCGCATTATAGAATAATTTGGGTGTACTTACGTTCTGTATGTTAACATATCTCCTTGCACGAAAATGCAATCACAATGTAGGATGTCAATTCACTCATCTATTACTGTTATGTGGAGCTGTGTTGAGAATTTGTTGAGACCGTCAGCATGATGTGCTGGAAAGATTAAGGCTCCAAATAAAATGTCGCCCAAAGCCCAAATTCCCTCTTTGATGTTATCTTTCTCTTTGCCACATTACTATTTCACACTCAGTTGTACACATGAAAAGTGCCACAAATGTGTAACAAATGAAAAAAGAGAGAGAGAGAATTTCCAACTCAGCGTATGCTCTCACCTACACACAGCTGACTACTCACTGAGTGAAGTGTGTGAATATTGGATCGTTGCCCCCCACCCCACCCTTATTAGAATAAAAATATACTTAAAGTATCGAAAGTAAAAGTACTCATTAGGTAGAATGGCCCATTTTAGAATCATATATTTTTGGATTATGGTTATTGATGCATTAATGTCTACATTACTTTTAATGTTGCACTTGGCAAAGGTGGAGCTAATTTTAACTACTACTTCTTTACCTTCTGTACCTATTGCGAGTAGCTTTTAATATGTAACAAATCCATGTCAAAAATATTAGACCTTTTATTCGAGGTAATGGTGCGTTTCCTACCTGCCTCTAATTTCTGTAACTTCCTGGGATACGAGTGAGGAAGTAAATCAGTGATAATAACTTAATGTAACTTGAATAAAACTCATATTATTTCTGAGTCAGATAGATTTACACCAGGAATGTGGTTGTTTAACAATAAAAACAACAACTGACATCATCCCATTATGCCTTGCATACCCACGCTACTTCACATCATCAAACAATGTCTTTTGTTATTATTTTGATCTGAGAGACTCCCATTGGCAGAAATTACATACAGTGCATTTAATCTATAATAATATGTCATGAATTATTAGTTGTATATGTTAATATATTTTTTTATTAATAATGTTAATCTGAAAAGTAACCAGTAAAGAAAACTAAAATCAATGTAGTGGAGTAGAAGTATAAAGGAAATGGAAAAGTTGAGTAACATTCCACCTCTGATGCAGACCTTCACTTTCTTGGTTAGGTAGGCACTCATCAATATGGATTGCCGTCTGCAAAGATTTACCTTGGCTGTGTTGAAATTACCCATTTATCTGAAGTTGAAAAGAACCAGTTATCACACAAAACTGTTAATACACCAGCATTATTCACCACCTGAAACACAGCACAAAGGGAGAAAGAGTTTCTCACTATAAATCAGATGACAGATATTTTTGCCTGTACATCTTTACTTTTGCTTTTTCATTTGAGTGTATTAATGTGTTTCAAGAGATATATGTGTGGGTGAGCGTGTGTGGGTATTATCTGCGTGTGCATGCTTAGACTTGTGTTTGTTGCTGTTTCTGTTTTTGAAAGAGTACAAAGAGCCTGCGGTGGGAGTGAAAGCTCAGCCTCTAGTGCTATAGGCCTCCGATGAAGAGATTAGCAAGGAGAGCTGTGAAAGAGAGTGTTAATTAAAAGCAGAGAGTGGAGGTGTGGGAAAATCAGGTAAGAGAGATAACATGGAGTCAGGGAACTGAAAAAAAAATTATTTACCTGAACACACACACACACACACACACACACACACACACACACAACACACACACACACACACACACACACACACATAGAAAAACCCATTTTAACCTGAGAAGATAGGGGTTGAGGAATAAAATGAGCAAGTTAGCAATGTGGAAAGTGTGCAAGAAAGGGAGCATCGCTGAGTAGGAGGCAATGGGTATGAGGGATTAATTGAATCAGATTTTAATTCTGCTGTTTATGTCTGATTGTTGTGTATGCTTATACTTAAGTGTGAAGGCTAGGTATGTGTTCTTGTGCTTGTTCCAGGAGGTCAAATGGGGCAAAGTTTTAAGTTGAAAAAGTGAAAGCCATCAGGGCTATGATGGCAGATTAAGAGGACGGAAACTATCTGTCTGACTTCCTTTCTTCATGTTTGAAGCAGAGTAAATGGAAGGAGATAACATTCGAGTCAGGCTCCCAAAATAATTCCGGTTTCTAACCATAACATAATTACACAGAGAGAATAATGTTTATGTGTCTGAAGGGAACAGGGAGACAGGGCAAGGAAGAGGAGAAAGCAAAGGAAGAATGAAGGAGACAGAATGTTAGCAGATAAAAACAGTTTAACAATTTAAATAGTTGGGAGTTGTCGGGGGGGACGCTGGAGAAAGTTGCCGAGGTGGAAAGGGCAGCAAGAGAGAAAGCATGAAAAGAGAGAGGCAGCGAGCAAAAGGGATTAATCGAAACGGATTTTAATCCCGCCGGTGATATTAGGGTGAGCTATATTTGGGGGTGCCAGGGGGCGGGAACTTGCAGGGGGAGGGGGGGGGGAGAGAGTGAGAGAGTGGAGGGAGGGGGGATTACATCTGTAAATCATTTTAATGACGCCTCTCCTCTGCATTAGGGGGCAGCCAGGAGGCCAAATAAACAGTGTGTAATTAGAGCAGGGGAATGGGAAATAGAGATGGCGAGAGAGCCGGGGCAAGGGAAAGTCATTTGGTAAAGTAAAGGATTGGAACAGGAGACCTTTGGACAATAATGGTTATGGCTCTCATTATATGGTGCCACTGTTAAGAAATGAGACCTGACAAGGTCTGTGAAACCACTGAGGAGGATGATGATGAAGCTGCAGGCGACCACGGCAGTGACGTATAGCACTGCGATGGTGATGATGGTGATGATGGTGATAGTGATGGTGAAGGTAATATAGTAAGATACCATCCTCCTGTGAGGGTAATGATGGTGATGAAGATATTGGTGTAATACTGATTATGATTATGATGGTTGGAATTATGATTAGAGTAATAGAGGTGATGATAAATGTGATGACAGTGTCATGGTTGCCCGTGCTGTCAGTTCTGCTAATTAGCCATCCATCCATTCCCTATAGCTGCTTATCCTTTGCTGGGTCACAGGAGGGCTGGAGCCTTTCCCAGCATGCATTAGGTTAGAGAGGAGAGGAATTTCACAGGGTTATCGCATACACTATTGTCATACACTCACATTAATACTATTTCCAATTCACATTAACTGCACTGCTGGACTGTTGGAGAGAATTGGAATCCCTGCGCCTCCCGCTCTGCTAATTATTGTAAGCTAAATTTAAAGGCAGTACAAACTGAGCAGTAGTCCAAGCTGTTTTTTCACCTGCACAAAAGCAAGGAAGGTTACAGAACTTTCACAGCTTATATGCAGTGAAGACATTTTTCTCCTACCAAAAATAATTATATAAATAGAGGTGATTTTATATCGGGCGACAAAATTATTATTACTATGAATTAATCTGTGCATTATTCTTTCGTTTAATGGTTTAGACTATAAAATGTAAGGAGACTGTGAAAAATATCCCATCACAATTTTCAGGATGCCAAGGTGACAAATCAAATGACAAATGAGATTTTAATTGTTCTTGTTCAAACCAAGATATAATTTATTTTTAATTCTATAAAACACAGAAAAGAGTTATGTCTATGTTATTACAATACTCCCTTGCCCATATATACATTGGAATAGAGTTATTAGTCACTTTAATAATTCCTCCTGTCCAGGAGGTTCTGAAAGGATTGCTTCCTAATACTTTCTATTACAATGTAAAAGAAGAGGGACACAATCCAGAATCCTATTTCTGTGCAAAAATGGCTTTCAAAGTTCAACTAAACCTAATATGAGGCTTCAGCAGTCTAAGATAGAAAAATCAAGTGGTTATTTTCCAGTGTTAGTCTTTTTAGTACAAAATTCCTTCTTTGTCTTTCCCCAGACAGTTTTTCCTCGCTGAGCTGAATTGTAGGGATAGTAACACAAAGAAGGTTTTTCAAGTATTTTTTGGTTATCATATGCCTTTATTAGAGAGTTGACAGCAGAGAGATACGGGGAAAGACAACAATGCAACAATTCCTCAGACGAGTCAAACCGGGAACGTTGCATTTCATGGTTAGCACCTTAAACTCTTTGCCCACAATGCAATGATTCCCACTTTCGCTTTGGCTTATTTCTGGAATTATGTTCCAGTTATTCCAGTTATGATGATTCACTGTAAAACCTGATGAGTTAGTTCAGCTGAAACTGTTTGAGGAAACTGATTTGCCCTTTACAGTTTCCATTTATGAACTCCAGTCATTGAGGCATGACAAAAATATTTGATTTGAGTATAAGTAACTCATTTATTGTTAAGGAAAGGTAAATTAAGTTAATTGTACTTAAAACTAGTAAGTATATTACACTTATAAGCCTCATTTCTCCAAACGTATTTAAAATGTGTTAACAGAATTTAAATGAATAAAGTAAGACTAACTTACATGCATCTTCTCTTTACAAATATTAACACTTAAATTGAATTTACTCAATTTTCTTCCACTAAAGCAAATTATTACATTACCTGTAAAACAGCTAGTGTGATAAAATGGCTTTGAGGCTTACATTTTGTAATAAACTAAAGTCAACTTAAAGAAAATGAGTCAATGGAGCAAACTGGAATTATATCACCACTACTTAAAATACTGCACAGTGCACTCAAAACAACTGAGTTGTTACTTCAACCATTCATTTTTGAGTTAGGTTTGATTCATGAGAATTAGTTTTTTGGAGGATCAAGTTATTTTAGCTTAGTTTTTATAAAGATATGCTTTTAGGATTTACAATGTTGTGGTGTGGGCACCTGTGATGATGACAATGTATTTCATGTAATATCATAGGTCACCCCCCCATATATGAAGGTTGTTTTCTCTCACATGTTGAAAGTTGCTCCGTAAGTGTTTCTATAATTACCACAGCACTAACAATGATAATGACGAAAATGAACTGTTACATTCGCTGTCATCAATCATCTAACAGGGCCCGAGGGATTGCCCTTTGTCGATGCTGTCTGACCTCTGCCTCACACTTCTACCAATCCATAATTCATGTGGTGTGTAGTGGCTGCTGGATGGTGATACTGAGATGCTATCTGCTGTACACGGACGACTGTTTGTTTTGCTGGAGAGCTGCATATAAATGAAGGCAGGCAGGAAGGCAAACCATATAGGCTTATCTAAGGTGCAACGGATGCTGGCTCGGCAGTGAATGAAGGGAAAGATGAACAGAAGTATGAGAAGGAGCCAGGTGGAGAAGTGCAGCACGGTGCACTCAGCTGATCCACAGGTGTACACAGAGTATATGATTTCAGATGTGTTTAATGGAGTGGAGAAGATAAGAAGAGAAAGAAAAGAAAATAGATGAGGGAAGAGGAGCTGATTAAGGTGTGTGAGTGTTTCCGTGTCCCATGACTATAAGCATGTCAGCATGTGTGATTACTCTCTGACCTGTCGCCTCTGGCTCTGTGTCTACATAGACCCTCTTATTTGCACCACACACACACACACACAAACATACACACTCTTCTAAATCCAGTGCATAAATCCAGCCAAGGGCCACAGGGCAGGCAGGAAAAGCACCTCAGAGACACAGAATCTCTCTCCTGCTCCCTCTTTTTCACTCTCTGATCTCTCCCTCCCTTGATTTTTCCCCCCCTCTTTCTTCCACTCCCTCTCCTAAATCCTCATCTCCATATTCATAGACAGAGGGGCTCTTTAAGAGGGCTGCTATCTGAAATGGGCCGGCAGCACCTCTTGTTTGTGGCTCTCCAAATGGAGAAAAGCCATTTCCTCTTCCTGTCAAGCATGGAGGTATACTAGTGTGTGCATGTATGTGTTTGTGCATGCACGTCTGTGCTGTGTGTCTGTGTTTGGATGGAGAGTTGCGTTGTCAGGCAGTTTCACAGTCTTATAGGCTGAGAGCAGGCCAACTGTTGGAAGCTAAACCTCGCTTCCACTTCCACAATCACACTTCTCGTAAAATCCTTAAACTGCAGCAGTGCTGGAAGAAGTGGGAAATACATCAAACGCAGAATCAAAAAGAGAAACGAGAAAGTAGATGTTTGCAGTTTTTTAAAAGTTCATATGAATGCTCACATTAATAAGAAACAGTGAGTGAAATTTATTTCAGTTTAAAACCTCATATTTTATACAGCTCTGCAAAGCATGATTGATGGCCTCATGTTTAGTGATGGATTGTCTGTGCAGACTGAATGAGATGTTTCCTGAGTTGTTTTGCTGGGCTGTTTGGATATGAATAGGAGGGAACAACATCGCATTAAAAAGACACTAAAAAGATTTAATAAAATCAGCAAAAACTCAAATATTTCTGTAAATGACCTTTAAAAAAAAAAAAAAAACATAGAAGCTGCTTGACTGTATGAGACTTTTTAACGGCATTTATGTGTGCAAGCGTGAACATAAATGTAATACAAATGTATTTCATTAAACGCTGGAATATTCTCATAATGAAAACTCCATAAATAAAACTTCATTACCAGTATGCATAATTGCATTAGTGGAATAAATCCAATTCATGTAACACACATCATAACACATTCTGTCTGCAGTAGAATGATGCAACTCCATTGCATTTTCTAATTTATAATAAATGAACATACGAACACTAGACTAGAAAGCGATTCAACATAATTTTAGTGCCCGAGGGATGAGGAGACCTAAGAAAAAAAGAGCGGGTGGGTAAAACAACAGGGTGGGGGGAGGGGGGGCTAAACTGAAAATTAAATTGTTGAGGAGTGGCGAAGAGAAGTTTATTTCGCCTACTCTTACCTTCCCCCCTGTGTTTTATTTCTTTCTCATCTTTGCTGTATACATGATGCAACTGAGGGCAATGGCTGCTTTACTTGGAGATTCATTGAGTCATCATCAGAAAAAAATAACGGGCGATGAAGGAGGTGACGAAGGGTGGCTTTTTTTCCTCTCCCTTTCTCTCCCTGTCTCTACCTCCTTCTTTGTAGATTGGGCCCACCATTGTAGGATCAAAGCCGTGATGTTGCATTAATGGTACGTCACATGTTGACTTGTGTCTAGCCATCCCAGAAGCACTTGCGTGTCTGGCTCAGAGTCAGGCTGCTGCTTCAGGGAGTCAAATGTTGGAAGCTTTTGTTTCTTAAATCCTAAATCCCACAGAGCTTTAACTAGAACATGGGTGGCTGAGGGCTGCCATAGATCTTGGAGGGTGTGTTCTAAGACAGACAAATAAATTGATAGATGGTTGAATATGAATAAATAGATGGACATGTAGGTATGTAGGCCTAACATCATTTATTATTCATTGCACAAGAATGGCATAGAAAGGCGAGGCAAAATGTATAATTCCACCTATAGTTTTCTTGCTTTGTTTAGCAGTGCAAAGAAAGCAGCAGTAGCAGCAGGTCAAATGAGAGTCAACATAGGTGTGGGTTTTCAACAATAGCGAGAACTAAGGAACTGGTGATTACTGGTTTGGTTTGTGTTGGGGGGAATTTGCTGTATTCCCTGAACTATGTAGAACTATGTATGCATGAGACATGGGGTAGTTGGATACGGTTAGTCATAACAACAATGCGCTGTGCTCCTCCAACCCTCTCTCATTGCGTGTTCATGTGTGTTGGGGGAGTGGCTTTGGAGGGAGGGGGCGGGTTTTCGGGTTGAAAACTTTCAAAATCTCGCTGTCTCTTGCTAGTTTGTCCAACTTTACCTACCGTAGCTTTAAGGTTAGAAGAAGATTGTTGTTTTTGTGAAATATTGACAAAGAAAATAAGAGTAGTTAGCTAGAACAAAAACTGAATCTGCAAAAATTTCCCATTGGACCAAAACGGACCAAAGCCTACTGCTCCATGACCCTTTTTTCAGAAAATACACACTCTCCCTGGGTTTTTTGTCCTTATTATCTTTTATATCTTTATTTGCATGAATGAAAGAAGTTAGGTGGCCTTGGTCAGGTGACCTCCGTCGTCATGGTAACAATAATAAACATGTGGTTAACTTTGTGAAATGGTCCTGGTTTGGTTCGTTAAAAGGCATCACAACTACTTGGTTAGGTTTACACACCATTACTTAAAATGAGTTGGTTGGATACCAGAGTGTGTATTTTCAAAACAACGGGCCTTCGGAGCAATTCCCATGTTTTTGGAATAATGGGCTGTCGGACAAATATGCTTTCAATCCAATGGAGCATTTTTTGGACTCTTTGGGTTTCCATCAGAATAATGGCATGGCACCAAATGTAGCTGAGGTTGGTTGAAATGCCATTAGTTTTAGAGATAGAGGACCTGATGATGGCGCTAAATGAAAAGTTAAGATATCACCAAAGTTAATACACTTCATCCTGTGTGACATGAATGTCTGTACACAATGTCATGGCAATCCATTCCATATTAGATATTTCAGCCTGGACCAAAGTGGAAACTGACCGAGAGGAACAAGTTGGCTTTATTTAGCCAAGTTTTTTAGTAATCTTAACCAAATAGGTTGTACACCCAACCACCCAACCTGACCTCCTCCCTATCTTTGTGTTGTATAAGTACGTCACACTTCCTGGATTAGAAAACTATGCCATGAATGTAATCCATGCAGGCGATTACACCTCTTTCAGAACAACATTTGGTTGAAAATAAGTATATGAGCACATTTCTCAGAAGACTGCGTGATTGAACTAACCAAATAAAATATGGCCAGTTGATCAAACAGAAATAAAAGCTTTGAGATTTCTCTTCAGTCTGTCAACACTTTATTGTATGTGGAAAAATGCTTTTACTTCAGGAAAGAGTAATGAAGGTGTTATCCCTCATCAGTCACAGTTCTAACTTCAGTAACTAATACACGCCTGTGTCAGTGACTGATTGGCGAACACAAAGGGATAATGACATACATGCCAATCTGCAGGCGTTTATGAGCAGTTTGTCAGGATTTGATTGCAACTGTTGTTGAAAATGGGTACGTATCAGCAGGTGGACAATGATGTGGCTTTAGTCGGCACTGATTTACAATGTTCATACGCTTTTGTGTGCATGTGTGTCCGAAGTGACTCTGGCTGTTCCACGAAACTACCACTACTTCCTACCAGTCCTGTAAAACCAATCTCATTTGACATTTACACGTATTCTGTGACGTCACACGATCCTAATAAGACTACGCACACATACGTGGATGTGGCACCAAAAAACAGAAATATAAGAAATTGGTTCAAATGCAGGCATACACACACATGCACACACTCCTGCGCAAACACTACACTGTACATTTATCCTCATTTAGTCCTCCTGCCTCCCCCTCCTACTCTCCCTCTCCTCTCACTAATCCTTTTTTTCTCACTGTTCTCTGTGGGCTGATTTTCTCCCCCTCCATCCTTCTCTCTCCTTTCGCCCCTTTCTTTTCATTTTTAACTTTTCACTTGTTTATTTCCCCTGCCTTGTTCCCTTTTCTTTCCAATCCCTCGCTGCCTGCCTCCTGTCTTTTCTCCTTCCACCTGCTCTCATTTTTCTTCCTGGCTCATTTTCTCCTTCTCCCTCTGTCTCCTAGTGTATCGCTGCAGACTCTTGTAGTCAATTATCCCTTCTGTTAATGAGCAGATAAATCTAATTGCTCTCTCCTTCACTGCCTGACGGCGTCTCTCTTCTCTGCCTTTCTAAGCCCGCAGGACGCACATAATTCTCTCTCCCCATCATTTTTCAACCCTGCCTCCATACCATGGTTCTATTCCTCTTTTTCATTCTTTTTTGTAGGTTTCCTGAGCCTGACATTGATTTGAATTGGTCTTCCTGTTGGTTTACTACCTACGTCTTTCATGTCATCCCTATTTATTTCTTTCCGCTGCCCTGACCTTTTCTTTCACATCAGCTGACTCTTCACCTTCACCTCGACTCCACCTCTGTCTACTTTATCACTCCTCTTTTTTTCCCTGCTTCAGTTTGACCAGTAGTTTAAGAGGGATGATAGGCTGTCAAAGGCTGGTGGCCATTGGGATTGATAGCGACAGAGGGCATGGGTGGTTTATCTCCTCCACTCATGGGATCCGCTTCCTTGCTGATGATCTTTCCACTATAGGCAGATTTTTATAGTCTTACCCACTTCACAGTCACAGACCGAAGCACAAACCAATTAAAGCCACCTCTGTTAGGCTAGTTTTTAGCCACAGAACAGACACAAACTTAGAGGAGGAATTGTGTTCTTAACAGAAGTTTGTTTCAATTACAGACTAATCATATATTATTCAAGTAGACTCACTTATTCAGCCAACCAGTGGCTTACTGACCAATGTTGGGGAAAGTTACTTGATCTTTAGTTTAAAAATGTATTCGAGTAATTTCAAGTTACCCACAATCCATACCATGTACCCACAACATTGTCTGCAGGAGAGTTTAATTTAGTTTATTAAGCATTATTTGATATACAGAAAATTAATTGCTGACATATTTAATAATCGATTACCTTAATTCTTTTGCAAAACATATTGAAAATGCACCAGTTCCAACTTATCAAATGTGAATATTTACTGTTTTTTTTTAGTCTAATCCAATAGTTAACTGAATATCTTTTAGGTTTCTGATAATATAGGGTAAAAGATAGGCTGAGGTAAATTATAATGGACATCTCCTCAAATAGGTAGGAGATGATATATACATAGTGGCAATATGCATTTAAGAAACCTCTCACTCTGGTTCACGCCCACATTAAGCTAAAGTTCTTTTCGTTTTGAAAAGTCCTCTTTGTTGCCAACTATTATATTATCATATTCATGATTTGCTTCTCCTACGAAAATAGACATTCAGTAGGTTCTCTTCAGTTTGTGGCCTTATATTGCAAATATCTGCTTTTTGTGGGGAAATAATGCTTGTTATCACAATAAAAGTGAAAAAAAACACTACGGGATGTGCAGTCAGCAACACGGATCCTTGTGCTCACTTTAATGATCTGCATGAGGTTCATTTTGTAGCTTTATTTCCTCTGTATGCGGTGAGCAGCGCACCTCCTCACTACAGTCACAATAAGGTGAAAACTGACGTGTCAACACTCCATAATGTATGTGAAATGTTGGCAGAGGAGGCGTCTTATTGACATAATTGATGTCGCTGGATGGCAGGGTGAGTGTAATAATAGACATTACACAGTGGTAGCAAACAGCATGGAGATAGCCCTGAATCAGCTTGCTGTGCCATGCAGGGCTCAGTATGAATTATCGGTTACTGTCACACTTGATACAAAGTTGGCCAGACAAGCATGTTAATACTGAAGGATGCTCATGCCTTGATTCAAACCTGGTACCTCTACCCAAATAGAATGTATAGGTTAGCATTACACTAGAAGACTTTAATATGCAGTGCAGTCACACAGACAAGGCGAGTACAGTTGGTGCTCGATTTGTCAATGTTTGGTTCTATCAATAAAACTATTAACATGATACATAACAAGCTTATTTTAGTTTAGTCAGCACTGTTGTAACATGTTTAATGTTTAACAGTGATTTATGTTCAAATTTAGCCAACATAAATGGATCAGACTGCTGCACAGTGTCAAGAATCAGTGTCTTCTTCCCCTAGAAATGAGTACTGACCTAAAAATATGACCTGGGCAAATGTCATGTGTTTTCTATTGTCCCCACTGAAACTGTATTGAAGATAGTAGGAAATCCCTATGCAGGTACGCAACATGACTGATAACAATGCCCATAAGAAACCTCACAAGTTTGTTGTTTTCTACAGTCTATGTGTCAGATAGATAGCCATGGGGATTTCCTGTATTGCTGAGGGGAAAAAACAACTTCTGCCATTGGAGTAACCAGAGGGGAGGCGTATTAAAAAAAAAAACCTTAGACTTTCACACCAGTGGAATTCTGATCTACGATTGCGTAAAGTATAAAAGTACAGGCAGAGTAAATGACATATTTAACTCATACACTGGCTCTACATTACTCTTGAGGTATTATGGAAAGGGCTAAAATAATCTTTAAGTGTAATGTGCCATAACCACACTGTCAAAGCAATGTATGTGTTTCATTACACATTGTGCAGTTGTGCTTTGTGCAGGTATGCTACAATAGTGCTGGCAAGGTACTCAGATTTATTTTGTGCTGGCAGGAATTTAGTCTTGGTGATGTAAGTGATATACATGATGTCCCAGTATTTGGAAAGCCAAAGGGTGCTAAAAATAATCTGTCATAACCATGGCAAACCTGTGAGGGGTTCAGAAAGGCATAAACACGCACACAAGGGAGAGAATACACCGTACAGCACTGCCAAACATAGGTAGAAATCATATTTCATATAATTCATATCCATGCATATAAACATCAAAGCTCACTACTATCTGTAGCCAAAGACAAATGCATAAAAATGTGCACATACACAGTGTGACATGGAAAGATAAAACATTTCTCAGACGGGTACATGAAACGACTAAAATACAGAAATTCGCACAGAAACGTGAACCTGCTGTGCATATACATGGTGGGATGTATAAAATTAAGAAAAGGATGTAAGAACATCACATACAAACATACACACGCACACACAGCAAGACTGGAGGGAATACAAACAAGAGAGCGATGAGCCATCATATGGTGTCATCAAGCTGTGGGATCCATCTATGTATATGAGGTTGGTCTGTGTGCATTTAATTCAAGTGTAAATGAAATGTTGTATCAAAGCATATCCAATGAGCTTTTATCTGTATGAGTCACTGCTTGTGTCTATGAAAAAACACGAGTGGTGTGTGTATGGCTATGTGTACTTGCATGGCAGGTCAGGTTTAGTTCGTTTCCACCTCATCTAACTCAAGCTCACCGTCCCCTGCTGAGCCAATCAGTGTCCTCCGAGACAACCTATGTTTCCAGCAGTTTCCTAAGAGCTAAGCTCAGTGATGAACGGAAGCCCGGTCCACAGAAACGCACACCTGTGAGCATTCAAACACACACATACACACACACACACTCACACATAGAAATACAGAATTAAGACTTGCTTGAGTTTCCCGGTTGGCCAGGCTCTTTTCTCATCACAGCAGAGCCCTGTGGGAAGTGGGAAGAGTGGGATAAGGATGGTTGAGTAATGATAAAAGAGGTAGTTAAGGCATAATTTGGAGCCGCACCCATTTAGCGGTTCTGCTGTCATCAAACACAGCTCCCATCAAGAGCCAGCCAATCTTGGCCACCCCACACACAGAATAGGTCAATGCTAAGGCCTCTGGCTGCCTACATCAAAGATGGTCGCTCTTTTAGAGTGGGTGGCCATGCTGGTGGAGCTGCCATCCTGGGCTTTGAGACTCATTTGCCACCTGCTGGCACATTAAATGCCAAATTAGAAAGCCTGTTGTTTCATCAGAAGCCTGCAAGCATGACGTTTGTTCTGTAAGAAAACTTGGGGCTGATTACAGACAGAATTCAAAGCCCTTAGGTGTTCCTTTTCAGGGCACAAGTGAAGTTTTAAAATCTTAAGTGATAATTCCTATTTTTTTATCATATGAAATATGAAATATTATTTGGCCTGAGGGTAGAGTTACATCAAACTGCGTTGCATAGTTTGAGTTAGAGTGAAATTCATGAAAACACCATTACTGTTTAGTCTCTAAAAGTGCACAACAAAGTAGAACTAGAGCAAACAAAATAAATAAAAGCAAAATGCATTATCAGTAATTCTCCAAATTTAATTTTAGCCTTAAAAACCTGGGCTGACCAGTGACCTGAAAAGCAACCCACATAGCCACATTAGTGACCACTGTGATTCTCATTACTTCCTCACAGGAGAAAGGCACATTTCATTTCTGCTCTTCTATTGGAAAGCCGTCAGATGTGATTGATTCCATTGGAAGATACACCTTGATAATATTGATCACCTGCCCTGCCTTGGGCAACATTCCTTCCACTAACAGTGAGATGAAATCTGCTGCAAACAGCTCAAAGCCAATTTTATCCAAGCCAAGTCCTTGTTTGTCTTGTGAGGAACAAGAACTAGCAGATTTGACAACAGGAACCTTCAAGGGTCTCAAAGGAGAGGAGGATTTTATCGATTCTTACATTTTAATATTGATAACCTAACAGTTAAGCAATAAAAGGTTTGTAGTATTTTTATGACACATGGGGCGTAGGTGTTATTTCTTAGTGAAATGGAAGACTTTTTCACTCTCCAGATTGTCCATAGAGTCTTTCTTTCTGCTGCTGGTAAGGTGCTATTATAGGTGAGAGTGAGAAAGCCTATTCATTATGCATAGGATGAGGGTGCTACTGGACATTCATGCAAATGTGATTTATAAATAGCAACTGATGGCAAAAAAAGGCACTTGGATCTCAGCTATCTCAGGTTTAGTCGCTGTACTGAGAAGTACTTGAGTTAACTGACTTTGACCAATACCAGGTGTATATCCATATCCATCCATATTCTGTAGGGTGACTTTGATCTTAATATCCCTGTTTTTGCGGTGGATATGATCTGGCTGCAGCAAGGAGAAAACAATTCATTATATGTTTGGCTATTCTTAGTTATTGCTTTTACTTTTCTGAGATGTGTCGCAATATAGCAGATCATGAAATATAATGAAAAGGCTTGATCTGTGAGAACCAAAAAGCAGAGCAGCTCATGCACAACCAAGCAATGTGAAATGAATTTGGAAGGGGAAAATTAGGCACTTGAGGAGTGGGAAGAGCTGATTAATTGTAGGGAACAAGTGTGATTGATTATATGATGTAGTTAATCTTTTATTCCCCCCCCCCCCCTTTTCATATGAATGCCTCCCTACACTGACCTCAACACCTTTGTGATTATTTGAAGCTTTTTTTGAAAAACACTCCATTTCACAGAAGGATGTGTGATTATCTCCACTCGCTACTCTCCAAATCAAATGCAGTTCACCACATGCAGCTGACGGATCGGTGCAGAGATGCACAGCTGTGTCTTTCCCTCTTAGAAATCAGTGTATGCCCAAACCAAGGATAAGCTAGAAAGGATTGTTTGAAAAATCTGTTTTTTTACTTCATTTTTTTTTTTATTGATCTGCAAAAGTCTTACTTATTCCACCTTTAAAACTGCAGCGTCTCCTATTGACCCATTAGACAGAGAGGAGATGTTGAATGAGAGGATGTCAGATTTTAGATTATATAAATTGAAAATCCAACCAGACTTGAGAAGTGCAGTTTCTGCAGATATAACTCTATTAATTAGTTTTTGTTTATTTCACACCAACAGATCTAATTTCCAGATATTGTATTTCTGAATTCTTTTTGATGCAGACCTTCTAGGTTATAATTTAATTGTACATTCATTCATCACCTACACCAGTCTTGTACTTTAATCAATATCATTGCTGAATGTTTGCAATATGGCTCAAAGTATGTACATTTGTGGTCTAGCCTGTGTTAAACACAACCTTGTTACCAATCTTGTAATAACCTGAGGTGGAAAAAAGTGCATTAGTGCAGGAAGTGTGTTTGCAAGCATTATCTATTGGCCCAGTGGTAATTATTCTTGCATTTAAACAGTTCAGTACAAATGAATACAGTGCACGTACAATATGAGACCTGCTCCTCACATATATGGAGAATGGAAACAAGAGGGTTTGTCAAATACAATGATGAACTGTTCTATAGACAGAGAAAACAGCGTTTGGTTGGTGTGGAGGCAGAGTGTTGGTTGGTTCGTCGGTCTGGTTCTGAAGAGTCCCCTGGCAGCTCTGACTGCAGACAGAGCCTGCACTCATCTGACTCTACTGCCTTGACAGTCTCGTGTGGGTCTACATCAGTTTTCTCCTGCACGTCTTACCCGACTCTGATTGATCATGATGACATGTCTTCTCCTGCGTGTCTCTTCTGTGTGGTTACATTGTGCTTTATGGCAGCTGCAGTCAGAATCAAAGGGTGTGGGGCTTGCATCATAGCAGGAGATTTTTTTGCTTGTAAAACCCAGTATTCCTGGAAACAGCTTCAGCAAGGTATTTATTTCAGCAAATAAATATGACAAAGCACAGGGAACAAAGTGGTAAAAGGATTGTGGAGGTAACATTAATAGAAAAAGAAAATAATAAAAGGCAAAGGGGCTTATAAAACAACAAGCTTCAAAAGTAATGGACCAAAAAAGCCAAATGACAAAAGCACTGCTGAACTGGGTAAGAGAAAACTAAAAGACAACAAAACCTAACCAAGAAGAAATTACTGTGGCTATTTACTCAATAAAGTATCTTCACAAATTAAACAACACTGGTAAAACTGAAAAGGAAGGAAAAACATCAGTGTCAGTTGATCGACACCTTATGTTGTGGGGACTGAACCTGTGGACTTTCTGCTACAGGTAGAGTCTCTCTGAACCATTGCATCATCCATGTGTTCTCCATAACCACAGTGCTTCAATGGTAAAAGTTAAAACAAAGATACAAACGATATTGTATGTTAACTTACCTTTAGCTTAAATAAAAAAACAGGAAATTACAGTTGCTATTTGGAAAAAAAAATCTATAAAGTCTATCTGAATAAACTAAATTGCATAGGTTTCCTGCTGAGCACATTGTTTCAGACAGGACTTATCTGGAAACTCGCTGCCAGATCAAAGTCATTGCCTGAAATGAACAATTGAAAAAGGAAGCTTTTTCCTCCAGAATAAAATGAACACGCTGCATTTACATTGATGGATTGCAGCAGCAGATTGACAAGATTGTCTGTCAGCAGGATATTTGATGGAGTTCCAAATTCACTGTTTTCCTTGGAGACTTTGAATAACACACAGACACAATTACACAAAAAAACACCTCAAAATGTAAAAAATAGAACTGCATCTCACAAAATAACAAAATAGGTGGGTCAATAGGAGCGAGATAAATAAAATAGAAAAATTCAGTAACCCCTGTGTTTTCCTCCAAGTTGATTTTTCTTCTTTTGGCGTGTTCATCTTTTGAAGTTAAACTTCTCAATGACTCCAAAGTTTTCTGTGGGCATTCAAAGCCATGCGAGAGTGCAACACAGTTTCTGACTGCCAGGAACGTCTCTTGAATTACAGAGGCTGTTAAAATTGTTAGTCTGCCGTTTCAAGTCGGCGATGGATGCTCCTGCACTGCTTATAAGCTAAGCCAGGCTATGACAGGTAATCACTATTATGCCTGCGTTTCCATTTGGGTTACTGATCACAGCATAAAAGCCCATAGCCCTGATTTGTGTGCGCTATAAAGCCCAGGGAATGAATTGAGAGAAAAAGTGAAGTGGGATGTGGGAATGGTGTTGAGAAGGGTGGAGAGATGGAGAGATGGAGAGATATAAGTGTTAGAGGAGGTGTGATAATGAAAGAATGGAGGCAGGGATATATGGAGATGGAAGGAGGGGGTGTCTGAAAACTCTTCTCATATGGAGATGTGGAGATTGGACAGGAGGGTGAGAGACTGGAAGAATGACAAGTGTGTGGGCCAATCAATAAGATCCTGTCAGGCAGATGGCAAATTGGAGAGTGGCGTGACACTGAGACAAATTGACACAATCAGATCTACGAAGATGAACAGTTCTTGGAGGGTGTGTGTG
>NW_023339807.1:18612845-18622463 GCF_004916995.1 Morone saxatilis | reverse complement strand
ACGAATGTGTGACAGAGGGAGAGGGAGAGGGAGAGGGAGAGAGAAGGAGATGTGAGAAATGGGAATGGAAACAAAAAAAAGAAAGACGGAAGTCAGACCGAGAAGAGGAAATGAGAGGAGAGCAAGTGGGAGAAAGTGTAGGTGTGTGTGTGTGTGTGGTTTAGAAGTAGTGCATAGACCATAACCTTAAATCTGTCAGTGTTGGGGCCAATATTCTCTTCCTCTGTCCTTGTGTCACTCACACATTCTCTTTCCATCTCAGTCACACATGCATCCCTCTTTGCAATTGCGCATTAATTTTTCAGTGTCAATCTGGCTTGTGCCCTTAGCCCTACTATCTTCTCCACTCTCAGCTTTTCTCATTTCTTCGCCACTTTTCTCAGTTCCCGTATTTTTCTTCTCACTCTCAGTATTTCTTCCCCTTGGATTTGTTTTGTTGTTGCATGCCTTTGGTTAATATGTGTGTTTGTGCTCGTGTGTTTGAGTGCCTGTTTGTACCCATTCAGCTCTAGTTTATTCAGTCAGCACCATTTGTCTCTTTTGTTTGTTTGTGAGCGGGAGATAGATAAATATAATTAGACAAATGAAATAGCGCCTTCCTTGTTTTATCTTTCTTTGCTCTCTCTCTGTTGGGCATAATCCATCTCGGGCTCCTTCCTTCCGTTGCCCCTTTTACCCTTCCCTGTCTTCTCCCCCTTGTTTCTCTCCCCCTCACTCCCTCTCTCCTGCTCTCTCCTTCCGTTGGTCTCTTGCCCTAACGTATTTTCATTTGGGCTGTGAAAGTTGCTGTTTGAATAGGCATATTTGTCCTGCTTAATAGCATACCTCCTCGCTCACTATGTGATTTAGCTCCTTGGCCTTATCTCGTGCAAACACAACCACTTCTTTCTATATCTGGGGGCTTCTCACACTCTCTCTCTTTCTCTCCCTGTTTTTTTTTTTCCTCCTGCGTGGCTCTCTTCTTCCGCCCACACCTCTGGCCGTTGCAACGCCCCACAGCTTTATCAAAATAACGTAAAAAGGCAACAACCCTGCATTTTGTATGACTAGATATGATAACTGCAGCATTTTGCCATTACACCAGTGTGGTTAACCCTTTATTTAATGAATACCAGGTAGCTGAATGCAAAGATATCAATCTTCTTCCAGTGTATGATTTCCATTTGTGTTTATTTTGACTAATTGTACCTCATTTCACAATTATAATTTATGTTTATGTCTAACCTTTAGGTTAAATCTAGGTGGGAAGAAACAGGAAAATGCTGTTCTGACCTCTTACAAATCATCACCAAGGTTACATTCCCTTAGCAGCTCCAGTGGAACTGCTTGGTGTTCAATACCAGAAGACTGCAGTTGTACTGGGGAGCTCCCTGGTGTGGCTGTGTGTAACTGTGAATGTGAATGAATATAAGGAACCGCTTCACTGAGAGACTGTTCCTGGCTCTAGTGTTTAAAAGGTAAAAGTTTGAAACACATGTCAAACCATAGGTATCGACTACAAGTAAGCATACCAAAATGATCAGCTTTCTACACAGATTTTTCTCAAACAGTTTTATCTGTACAACTATGAGCATAAATTACAGAAAGTAGCATCAAAGTGTAAATTATACATTATACAAATGTGAAATAAACCCTTCCCTGGAAAAAAATATTCATTCTTTTATATTAATGAATGCTACTCTTGTGATAATCTCTGAGTGGATGTCATAGTTAACCCATCTTTTATCTACCACAGTGCTGATTACTATGTTTGACACAGTATGTGCTGTTTTTCTCCTCTCAAATGTCAGTGGTTTTTCAACAGGAGACTCTTTCTGTGTCACAAATATCACAGAGGCAAACATGGAGCCATTTCCCAGGAGAGAGGCGCTTCCAAAACCCAATTACATTGTCCTTCCAAACCATCAGTCAGACACTGCGTGCATCTGCACGAACTGGGGGAACAAGCCAGACTGTTGTTCATAGATTGAAAGAACATACTGCATTTTTCTTCTTTCTCTGGGGTTTTATGAACTAGAAAGAAGGGAAATTAATTTGGAGCTTCTTTTGTTGTTTGCTGTTTCCAAATATGTCCAACTGACCTTCGCCACTCCTCCAGTTTAAGCACCTCTGTTTGTGTTGTTTATTGGATCGACATTTGAGGCACAGCTGTCCGTGAGTGGGGATTTACAGATATAATGAACACAGACATGCACAAATGTCGAAACATGCAGCAAAAACACATACAATAGATAAACAATTGATGCATGCACACGTTACTTTCAAGCATGTACACACATTCACTGATTCAGGCAACACACAAATGAACACTTATCCTTGTAGAGTTCTTATGTAAGGAGGTTTACGTAATCAATGTTTGAGACTGCGGCTGTACTATCAGTCTTTGTCTGGATGGGGAGCACTTGGGATTGTAGCAGCATTGTGGCACTCAAAAGGCAGTAGGAAGTTGGACCTGACCCCCTTTAGCCTGATTGATTTGATCTGTTGTGTGCGAGAATAAGTCTGTGTCTGTGTCTATGTCTATTCATTGAAATGTGTGTGTACAGAAAGACATTTATTCTTTTTAAAATGTTAAGGGGAGCTCTTGGAAAAAAAATTTTCATGTCCTTTCATGTGCTTTATCTTCGTTCTTTTTCCAAGTGAATATCTAGAGAAAATAATTGTCTAAAATTCTATGCATAATACAGTAAATAGGAGAGCAGCAGTTTAAGGCCATGGCGGTAAAATCAAGCACCAATTTTGTTTAGAAATGGCTGATGAAAGTGCCTTTATTTTTATTGTTGGCTTATAACCCTAAAATTCATGGGACATTGCCACTTGGGTTTCCATTAACAATAATATGTTGATTTAATACATTTTTCCTTTAAGAAAACATAAACAAATTCCTAAAACTAAATCCGAATGAGTTTTCTACTAGATCATTCTGTTACGATGACCTCCCCAACTAAGGAATTTGCTATTCGATACTAGCATTTCTCTCCATATATGTATTATACAAATGGTAATTTGTTGCAGTTGCTTCAGCTTCTCATAGCAGCTCAGCTACTCATTTGGATGAATACTGAGACTTTCAGGTGATCTCAGTACAGTTATTCAGTGGCACCAGGTAAATCAGCTTTGTTGACACCTACACAAATGGAGTTCTGATGCAGAGTATGAATAAACCACTTGCATGTGAACAGGCCCTGACAGTAAGGGTGCGGTGAATTCAGAGGTCAGAGATTGTGCTTGAGGGTTGAAAAGTATATCAAAAGGAGGTATTATAATAAAAACTTGTTTATTATATGACTCAGTTAATGATCATTTTCGGTTTGGGTGTGTGTGACCGCTGTTTGCTGTTTGGTGGGCGTGAACTGAATATGTGCAGCTGAGTGTCAGTGTTGCTTGTGATCCCACTCCTGCAATCTCAACTTTTGTCAGCGATTGCTTACTCACATCCACATCCAGCTCTATTTCCCAGCTTCCTCTATTTGCATGTTCGTGTCACTGTGCTGCAGGTACGCTGTGTGTGGGTGTCCATGTTTGGCACCGAACTGTTTCACTGTATGCCAGCTCACCAGTGTGATTTTTCTCGGGGACAAGGCTAGGTCATGTTTGTACTTGTTAGTTTCGGGAAGCAGGCTGTGAGTGTGTGCCAAGGTGTGACTCTGGGTAATTTAGTATGTGAGCCTGTCTCTCTTATTGACAACATGTGTCTGCCTCTCTGTTGTTGTCTCCTGTATCTCTATCTGAGCAGCCTAAAAGCAGGAAAATTACATTTTACCAGCCACTACTGGTTGTATTTGAAAAATGTTGGATGACATTTAAGATTGCCAAAACTTCCACAATAATGACCAATCATACACCACCACTAGAGCTGCCAAAATTCTTATCACTGAAAATATGCAGTACATCATATAAACACACACATTTTGTATTTTTGTACCTTTATGACTGCATGCTCTAGGACCTTGTGGTTGCGGTGATTTACAATTTTAAAAAAACCTGTTTTATACCGTCATTGATTGCTGACTTCCTTCTCCTCTTAAGTAGTTGGGAGAGGCGCATCATTTGCCATTTTATGACATGTGTTTCGACATACCAAAAGGCATTTCTAGGTAATTGGCTAGACTAAAAACAAAGCGTCCATTGCAGACCACATTTTGGCCTTTGTCGTGGCTCTGTAACTGAAATCCATAGAAGTTTGCTATCGTCTTGAACTGGAGTATATGCATGTTAATTCCATACCTGGTATGTTATGATCCACTAAAGTTTTCAGTGTCACAAAGGTGGCTCTCTTTGAACCTGGCAAGATCATGATGAGAACTTGAGCTGCACAGCTAACTTGCTCCGGAGGTAGTTATGTTCAGACTTTCTGATTTTAATCGGCTGTAAAAAGCACCACCCTTTCACTAATTCTTTTCATAACGATATTCTACAGGAGTGATATAGATTCTCAGCTAAGGGAATACATTATCCAACCTTGCTGAACTGTATGTTAATTTCACCAAAAGAAGCCATTTAATTACATTAGAGGAACCAACATGTATTCAGTTGGTGATGCAGAAAATCAATTTTCCCCCATTTGCTTCAGCTAATATTAACTCTTTAAATTTTACACAACATATCATCCATGCACTAAAAGTATAATGAAGGCACATCAACTACGTATCACTTTGGATGAAGTTTTTATGCTTGGTCCTGATTTGTTGCCATGTCCCTTTTACACTGCTGATATTGCAGCTAATAGAACATTGATTAGAAAGTGAATTAGTCTATTAGTATTTGTTACAGATAATATTAAATCAATACAATTCATTTCATATTAATTTAGCCAAAAACGAAACCAATTTCTGGGTATCATTTTGGTACAGTGTCAGACCTAAATGCAATTCTTGAGTTTAAAGTTTAAACTCTGAAATGTGCAGTTGTCAGTTAGAAATAAGCGGAGGCATTTTAGAGTGCATTGAGTGGTAAAATATATATATTAACTTAACCTAACTTAACCTAACTTAACATATTTACACGATTAGCAGTTTTCTTCAGTATCCTCTCTTGCCTTATTTGCAGTAACATAGTGGCTTTTTGCTGTAATATTTTACATAGCTCTCTATTATAATGACCTCTTGACTAAGATAGACAGAAAGCGATTGGTCGGTTTTGTGTGCAAGAAAAGTCAAACAATGTGTCAAGTTCCCTTTTGAGAAAAAACTTGGGTAACAAAGACACTTGAAACTACTGTTGTGATACCTATTTTCTCTGATTGGGGTTGTAGTTTTTGTTGAGCTAGCTAATGCAAAGAAAACCTTGCTTTGTAGTACACCCCTTTGGTGGAGATCTGCACTCTACTAAGTGCGCTCCTTTTGTTACTTTGAGTTGTTATGGCTATCAAACTGTTGCCTCCAGCAGAAACTGTATTTAGAGTCACTTCTTTGACCAACTGGTAAATATAAGTCCTATATTTATCCCGTTTTAGCTCTGCCTTGGTCTCCAATGCCCAAAGAAAATGTGTGGCACTTATGATTCGGCTGATAAATGGTAACGCGAAACACAACTTTTTCTGTCTGTTGTTTGGTGGTGGGTAGGTTGTGTACAATGGGTTTATCAGAGCTTTTTTTTTTCTGAAACTGCCTGCTGTATCTGGAGATGGGGTTGATGAGAGCAGAGAGACTGGACCGAAACAGTAAAGCTACTGACTTTCAGACCAGAACAATGAGGTGAAAGATGCTAAAAACACTGTAAACCTGAGGAAAACTGCAAAGTCAGATGATTCATAGTTTACAGAATGTTCATCATAAAACAACTGAATGTTGCAGCTTTAACATGCAGATGAAATGTTATATTTTATACACGTAAATGTGACTGATTTACAGTTTTGTGAGCCATTGAAAGAAATGTTTACCTGATTTACTGAGACTATCAATTGGACGGGAGATGAAACGAACTAGTTCATGTAAATCATTAATCAGAAAAACAATTCTACAATATATTTTCATAATCAATTAATAATTACAGTCATTTTTCATGCAAAAATAGTGAAAAATGCATGGCAGGATTGGCAACTTATCTGTGTCGTGTGTGTGTGTGTATATGTGTATGTATATATGTATGTATATATGTGCGTGTTATTGAGATTAGGCTAATAGTAGTATATATACATATATATAGGTATAATGTTGAACGCTGACAACTGAATACCTTTGGGTTTTGGACAAAAAGGATATTTGAAGATATCACGTCAAATTCTGATGGCATTTTTTTTCACTGTGTTTTGACATTTCATGGAACAAATGATGAGGCAATCAATCAAACATATCGGCAGATTAATTATTCATGTAAATACTGCTATTAATACGTGAATTGCAAAATGTCATTATGCTCTCACACATGCAGTAAAGGCTGAATGCATGAAAGCAACTCATTTTTTTCAAGTGTGTGTTCCTTTCTGTGTATTTCAGGGGTTGTGTGTGTGTGCTACTTGTGTCAAGGAGAAAGTGTAATGTGTGTTTCTGTGTCAGACTGTCTGCTCGTATCAGTGCCAGAGGTGTTGTGTTGGGTGTGAGATGTGTTGTGGACGTATGTTTATTTATATTGCTCTGCATTCGTGTCAAAATGTCAGCGAGGATTAACATCACAGACTTACTAAGTGTTTAAGCGCACTGGGGGTGAGTGTCTGGGTTTGCTTAGATGGCTTTGAGTGTCAGTGAAATTTTATGTCAGAATGTCTATTTGGATTAATGTATTTTTCTTTAATGCATGTATGTGGCGACAATGTTATTTGTTTCTATTTTCATCTGTTTGTCCTTGTGTCTTCGTGAGTTGGCGTTTTTACATGAGTGCATGTACATGTGAATTTGTGGTTGTGCACTTGTGTCCACTGCAGCAACACCGCCTCAGTAAACTGGTACTGTGAAACAGTACATGAGGTTCTGTTAGCAGGCTCAGAGCCCTGTGTCTCCCTGCTGTTCATTAGATTGTCTCTCCGTCTGGCTATGTGTCTGTCTGCTTCGCTAATAGGCTTTATGGCTTGTTGGCTGCCTGGATCA
This sequence comes from Morone saxatilis, assembly GCF_004916995.1. Lineage (NCBI taxonomy): Eukaryota > Metazoa > Chordata > Actinopteri > Moronidae > Morone > Morone saxatilis. The sequence goes on along the minus strand of NW_023339807.1, from coordinate 18,615,438 downwards.
CAGTATCTGTGGGTGCTTGAAAGCCTGAAAATGTCTTAAATTGTCTAAATGAAAATGTCCTCAATACAGTTTAGAGACCCACTTTTTCCCCATGCAGTTTCTTTATTCAGGAGGAGTAACAGAGAGAAAGACTACTAAACATCTTTTTAATTGTATCTGCATCACTAAAAACAATTGTACGTAATGTCCCTTAACAATTCCCTGATGTCTTTTTGTTTATATTGCTAATATACAGTTTAAATTTTGAATTCAGTTATAAGGAAACAGACTTGCTGTGTCTCTTGATTGCTTCATTAAAAAAAGCCTTGCATTACATTTAGCTTTCTAACACTTGCAGATACCCAGTAATGGCTGAATGCATGTCCACCTTTATGACTGTGTGTTTGCTATCCTTGGAATGTAGGTCTGGTCGATGAATAGATGGATGGATGAATAGGTAGCCTCTTCCTGTCTTTGTTGCTGTCTGCATGTCCAAATAGTTTGCGGAGCTGGCTGGCAGGCTGTCCGTCTGGCACTTTCCCAGAAGCATTACTCCTTGGTCCCAGTTTCCTGTGTGAATATTTAATGAGGGCGGCGTGTATGCTAATAGTCCTGCTGTAATTACCTCTTCCTCTGCTCTCTCCCCATTTCTCAGACCATAGCCGCCCAATGCCAATGTTATTTTTAGATGGCAGTAATGATAACTCTCTCCACGTCACAAACATCCCCCCACACCGCTGAACCCACCCTCCCCTGTTATTCTTTCTTTCTTAGCCTTTCCATTCCCTTCTTCACTTGTTCTCCCGTTTGGTCATTTCTTTTCTGTTCCCTCCCCCCCTCCACACTCTTATTCCATATCACCAGCTTATTCCTCTTCTCTGCCCACTCTTTTCTAATTCCCTCTTTCTCTCTTTCATCTCCTCTGTGGAAAATGGGATATCAACAAACATTCATTCTGCCTCGCTCCCATTTCTCTTGTGCCTCCGTCATCTCCCTCTATTCCCACCTTTTATCCTTTTCTTCTATACTCCTTCAGCATGTGCTTTTACTTTTCCTCTTACTCACTTCACTCCGTCCGCCATTCCTCACACCTGCCTTATCCCTTCCTACCCCTCTATCTCACTTTCTCACCTCCTGTGTAACAGCCTGTTCTTTCTTTTCCTGAGGAAGTTTTAGCGTTTGTGTGAATGTGTCAGCCTGAGCGATGTCATTTTCTCTCTCTTGTACCGCTCCCTCCATCTTTCTCGCCCTATTTTTTTATATTCTCAGTCTCTCTTATCTTTCCTTCTTCCATTCTTCCTTCCCTCCTGTCGTTGCTCACCTCACAGGCTGAACTTCAATATCCGACTGGGCTTTATTAGTATGACATTCATGGCTGCAAAGCCCTTTATCCCAGTCTGGCCCCCCCACCTCTCTCTTCCTATGTGTAGCTGTCCGCTCTTGCACACACACACACACACACTCACAAAATGCCACCACACACGCTGACAGAGTGATAGGCAGCCAAACACCTACACACACACACCTCCTTTCCAATCTCGGTGGTGATTTTTGGACCCTCTGATCTGCTGCTTTTTTTTTTTTTTTCATCCACCAACTTTTCACTTCACTCGCCTCACCTCTTCTCTCACTCTATGCTCCTTCTCTTTCTCTACATTCATGCAGTCATTCATCCCACTTTTAAATGTTTGTCAGTCATTTTCCTCTTCTTTCCCTCTCTCTCAGCAAGTGTTCAGGTTCCATTAGGGTTCCAGTCAAAATAAAGACAGCCCTGTGTAATTCAAAAGAGGAAGAATAGAAAAACTAAATGAAGATAGATCGGAGGAGTGAAAAGGCTCTCTGGAAACTAGTAGGGCAAAGTATCTTGTTCTTTATTATCTCCTTTATTCTCTTTTTCTCACTGTTTCTCAGTTTCTCTTTTCTCTGTCTCCTTCCCTCTCTCTCTCTCACGTTATCCAGGCCTCCAGAGGGATCCGCTTTAGAGCGGCATGAAAATCAATCACTCTCTCCATCCCGTCCACTCCTCTTTCATCTCGTTGTGACGTGTCTTTCGGAGAGTGGGGGGGTGTTTTTTTTTAACCTTCCTCTTTTGTGATCTCCCTTGTTCTTTTTGGGAGGCTCAATCCCATCCACTTTAAAAACAAATCACTTGGTATTTGCTTAAGGTGGACGGGGGGATAAAACAAAGCAACCCCAGTTTGGCCTCCCTACGCGCCTCGCAAACACTTGGCTCCATGATCTGCATAGTGATTGGGTGGGAGTCTAATTCGGGTTGTCTATGTTTTTGAGGTGTGTCCTTTTTAATTCTAAGAGTGGCTGCCTGGTCTGCCGAGCCAGTAATCCAATCGGTTGTCCTGTTTAAAAGACTAAATTAACCCCCGTCTAACCTCCAGCCTTCCTCTGTCTGCCTCAGTCTGCCTTGTTCCCTCAGGCAGCGGAGGGGAGGGAGGAAAAGGGGAGGAAGAAACATAGAGGGAGACAGACACACCAAGGATTTCAAACCATGTTATTGTGTTGCAGAGGGGTTTAGGTGCAAGTGTGAATAGGTGTGTGTGTGTGTGTGTGTGTGTGTGTGTGTGTGTGTGTGTGTGTGCCCTTGCCTCTATCCTTTTGA